>NW_019396755.1:0-140926 GCF_000591075.1 Eurytemora carolleeae
TCGGGAATCATTTATCCGTGGGAAGTGGAGGCTGATAGATCGCGTAGAAGGAATTGATACTTCTGAATTATTCCAATATAAAATTGTGAGAAATATTTTGAAAGATAAACGTGAAAATGTAGCATTGTAACTAAATGAGAAAGAAATGTAATTTGTAATATGGGAGAAGGTATGTTTTACAATTACATCGTTTATTTTCTTTATTTAATGTTACTCAAACTATAAGTAAAATTGTAATTGCCTATTGTGTAAGAAAAGTAAAAAGTTTTTCTGTTTGCAATTTTGCAATAAAATTAAATTAATCATTTTGGATTGTATATTCAAAGATATTAGAGTTGTAATAGTGATATATATATTCTTTCTAAATTTTATATTTTCCTGCAATAAAGTATGTGTTTCAGAGCATAATGAGGAGGGGGGTCATTGAACCAGAGCGTCCTGAACAGGGCTGGAGCAGCAGAGCAAACCTTGAGTGTGGTGACCACCGTCGTGAGCAGTGTCACAGAGCAGGACATGGAGATGGTAGTGGAGAGTGTGAAAGAAACCATGACGGAGATGGTGGAGTACGCAACTGGACAGGAAAAGGTTGAAGATTGAGCTGGAGTGGTGGGAAAGATTCAGACTGAATTATTGGGAAGCATGTAACAAGAGCAAGAAATGCAAAAACGTAGATGATTAAAGCAAATAATGTTCCGGTATCAGGCTCGGAGCAGACTGGAGCAGACGTTACAGGTTGAAAGCTGAGTATTGGAGAAGGTGCTCATGCAGCTGAAGAGGTGTGTGAGAAGGTGGAGGGAGAAGTACAGATATTAAAGGAAAATGAGGGTGAAGGAGCAGAGATGTACTATTTAGGACTCCTAGTGGCAGCGGAGGTCTGCAGGTTCAGCTAAGGGAGGCGGATATGATAGACCTGGTAGATCCGACTAGGTTGGGAACACGGCAAGGATCATAAAAGAAGAAGGGGTTCAATTCAGTGAGCTAAGAAGAAATAAGAAAATTTGTCAAAATATGTATTGTGAGATTCACTGCATTACAAAGAATTTGTAAATTGAAATTGTTAGTCGTCGAAAGTTGAAACAAAGAAGTGTGAGTTAAATTAAGGAAATCAGTATTTAATGTAACACTGGGTAAATGATAAATTTTGCATTCAAGCTCTCACCATAGTGTTTATTTGATTGAAAAAACTGTGAAATAATGTTAATAGTTTTGTGATAATTTAATTAGTAAAAGGAAAATTGATAATAATTTAAAAAGTTATAATGTCGATAAAAGACATTTTCGAGTTTGCATTGCATTTTTCAGTTCGTTTTTAAAAGAAAATGAAAAGTGATATTAATAGTTTTGCAATGATTAAATCATTAAACGTAAACCTGTTAATATTTTGAATTGAATTAAATTTTAAAAAATGTCGAATTTAATACTGCTGAAAAATTTTATTGTAATTTGAATAAAGACGGAAAGTTATGATTTTGTATATGTAGTTTAAGTACATGTTTAAAAAAAAACATCAATATGAAGAAAAGGTAGACAGAGAAAGAGTAGAAAAGGAAGGAAAGAAAAGAACATTTTGAAATTTAAGAAGAGAAAGGTAGGAAAGGCAGAAAATAATTGGTGGAAGGGAAAATACCGGTGAAAGAAAGGTATTGGGAAGTGGGGAAAGAAAGATTAAGAAATATAAAGGCGAGAGGATAGGAATAAGATGACATGAAATGTGAAGGAAAAGGGGAGGAAAAAGGACAGCAGGATAAAAGGTAGAAAGTAAACTTGGAAGGACAAGAGAAGAAGGATAAAACAAAAACGAGAAAAGGGAAAGAGAAAGCAATATTCAGGGATATTTGGAAAAGGAGAGAGAGAGGGAGCAATGTACGGAAAGGCAAGGAGAAATGGAAGATGAAAGGAAAGTTAATCAAGGGAGAATGAGGCGGGCAAAAACGAAAAGGAAGTGAAAGGAAATGACGAAAGTTAAAGGGTTGAACGACAGATAAGGAAGAATTTATAGTGTTGAAGTTTTAGCTATTGCAGGAGAAAGGTGTGAAAGGAAATAATGCGGAGTAGAGGGGAGAAAGGATAGGGGAAAAGAAAAGGGAAAAAGTTAAAAAAATAAAGACAGAATTGGGAAAGGGAGAAAGTCAGAAAATATGTTGCTTTGAGATTCGAGGGATAGAAATAAGATCGGAACAGAAAAATATTTTGACAGAAATTATGGAAAGGAGAATGGTATGGAAACAAAAAAGAATGGAAAAATGGAGAAGAGAACGAAAAGATATAAAAGGAAATATGTAGAAAATATCAAAAGTAAAGTTGGAGAAGGGAGGAAGGAGAGAAAAGTTTTAACAAGCAAGTTTGGGAAGTAGTTGAAAGGATAAACATAAGCCTTGAGAAGGGAAAGGAAGTGAAGGAAAGTAGAAGAAGAAAGGAAAAAAGGACGAAAGGAGGGAAAGGGAAAAATTGAAAATGAGAGTAGAAAAGAAGGAAATGAAAAACAAGTGTATACGAGTCACTGGAGAAGAAGTTTAATGGGCAAAACTTTGGTAGGGGGAAGGGGAAAGGAAGTGGAAAGGCCAAGGGAACAGTAACAAAATAACAGGTATGAGATGAAAATGGAAACAGGAAAGGAAAATGTTGACTTAAGAAAGGAAAAAAAAGAGAAGAAAAGGGAAGTCATGGACTAAACGAAGGGAAGTATCCAGGAGGAAAGTAAAGAAGAAAAAATAAAAAGGGAAAAGAGGGGTAATGGAAAGAAATATAAGTCAATGGCAAGGAAGTGAAAAAAAATAAACCGAAAAAAGGGTTTATAAAAAAGTGGAAAAGTTTTATGGGGAGAAGGAAATGTGATTTAAAAGAACAGCGTGAGAAGAGGGACAAAGTAAATTGGGAAGGTTCAGGGAAGAAGGAGAAAACAAACGTGAAAAGGTGGAAAACGAAAGGGATAAAAGGGAAAGAGAAATTAGTAATGAGTGTATTCGGAAATGTATTAAAGGAAAACCCAGAAAGGAAAGAAGAACGGATGGGTATGGAAGAGAGAATAAGGTGGGCAAAGAAGAAAAAAAAAGAATGACAAAAGGGAAAGGGTAAACGATTTCAAAGGAAAATTCTATATGTAAAGTGTTATATTCTGTTTGAAAGGTAGGAAAGGAAGGAACGTGGAGAAAGGAGACGAGAAACAAGAGAAGAAGGGGAAAAAATTGAAAAAAACTGGGATTCAGGAGAAAAAAAATAAGAAGGAGAAGATAGTGGAAAAGGGAAAGTATTATTTGATGTAGGACAGAATTAGGAAAGTGAAAATTAGAAAATCTTTACATTGATTAGAAAAGGAATAGGAAGAACAAAATGATGAAGATAAAAAAAAGGAAGAAAATTGAAGAACAGTAACATGAAGGGGGAGATAGTGGAAAAGGGAAAGTATGAATTGATGTAGGACAGAATTAGGAAAGTGAAAATTAGAAAATCTTTATATTGATTAGAAAAGGAATAGGAAGAACAAAATGAAGAAGATTAAAAAAGGAAGAAAATTGAAGAACAGTAACATGTAGGGGGGGGGGCAACGTGAAATGGAAGGGGAGAAGGTTAAAAAGAAGAGATACAGAGGAAATGAAAAAAGAGAGGTGGTAAAGGTAGGAAAGAAAAAGAAGTCATGGCAAGGAAAAGAGAAGAAGAAGAAAAGTATAAAATGGATAGTGTCAAATTTGTCATATTTACACAGGAAAAGAAGAAAGGAGCATTTTATCAGAAGGAAATAGTGTTAAAGGAAGAAATGTACTACGGGAAGGGGGCAAAACCAACAGGAAATGAACAGAGGGGGAATCAAGATATGAAGTGTTAGTCAAAGGGAAGAATAAATACACTGGGTAAGAGATATGACAGTAATAGGGTGAAAGGAAAGTAAAAATAAAAGGGCAAAAAGACAAAGAGGATGGGGTAGGACATAGAGGAAGAAATAGACATTGTTATTTGTAAAGGAAGAGGAAAAGGGAGTAAAGGACGTGAAAGAGAAGAAAAAGGAGAGAGGAAAGAATGTGTAATAGTGGGATAAGAGAGACGGGAAGAGAAGAGAAATAACGGAAAGTGATAACGAAATTGAAAGTGTTCAGTGAAAGATAAAAAAAGAATTTAGGGCAATAATTTAAAACTAATGGAGAAAGTTTGGAAAGGAAAAGCTATGTGGAGGAAAGTGTAGAAAGAAGAGAAATATTAAAAGTATGGAACGAAAGGGAAAGGAAGAAGGGATGGCAAGAATGGATAAAAGGAATAAAGAAAAGAGCAGGAATAGACATGTCAGTATGAAAAACAATAAATGATAGGGGTAAGGAAATTTGAAACTTGAGGGGGGGAGGAAAAGCACAGGGAGGAAAAATAAGCGAAAGGTTGAAAGTGTACGTATAGGTCAAAAAAAGGAGGGCAATAGGAAGAAAAGGAAAGAAAGGGAAATTAGTAGGGTATTAAAAAGCCATTTATGAATGGAAAATGAGGAATGTAAACATTGAAAAAAAATGAAAAATAAGACGAGAACAGAAAAATGTAATTTTAGAAAGTCAAATTTGGAATTTTTATTTTAATTCGAGACATTTAAGATAAAATAACAAAAAACATGAAGAATATTAGAACGAAATTTTCAGTAAAAAGAATAGGTTAAGTAACAATAAACTGTAGCATTAATTTGCAAGACCGAGAATTTTTTAACTTTGTAATGTAGTCGAGTAAGTCGAGTAAAAAGAGGTTAACGGAATATAAATGACGAAAGTATGTCAGAGGAAAAAAAATTATTTTTATTGCAGTATCTGTTTACTTGAATATTATCAAAATGTATTTTTTATTACCTGATAGACAGGATTACATACGCGTAATTAACCATTTAGGTGCAGAATTTATTTCAAATGTGAAATACATAAAAGAAGACAGAAACAAGGGATAGGAAAAAAAATGAAGTAAAAGACGAAAAGAAATTAGGTAACATATGATAAGTGAGCAAGGACATAATTTACGTAATATAAATACTGAAGTTGAAAAATGTAAGATTTTTATATAAAACACTCAGGATACTGAAGTGGGAAATAAAATTTTAAGCATTAAGTTTGAGAGTGTAACAAGGTGGGTCGAAAAGTATAAGCCATATTCAGAGAGATTAATTTTACCTTAGAAACAATGCGAATGAGGGAAGGACCTTTGCTAGAGCAGGGGCGGAGAAAGTTGTTCTTGAGGAAGTGTAGAAAGAACTTCTATTTGACAGGAGGCCGGGACTAGTATACCCTTGGGCGTCAGAACAGGGATCTCAATTTTTCAAAAAAAAAATCTCTCATAGTTGATTGAAATGAAATCTGAGTCACATTAAGATTTCTCAGTGTAAGTGTGCGGGTGTGAGAAAAACAGTAATTATTGGAAGGAAGTACTGAGAGAGATCAAGCCTTGTAAATAAGAAACAGGGGTGTAGACAGGAAACACAAATTATGAATAGTAAAGGGAGTGAACTCAAATAGTAAACAGAGTGAACTCAGAAAAAATTTGAAAGCAAAAAAAAACTGAACGATTGGTGGTAAAATGATTTGAAACTTTTAAGATAAATAGAAGAACAAAAAATGGAGGAACTGGAACAAATGGTATAAAGATGAATTTAATGACAAAATAGGTGGAAAAAAAAATTAGAGGAAGGAAACTAAATTGTAGATAAATTAAAATATAATGAACAAAAATTGTAAAACTAATCATCAAGAAGCAAGGAATAGGAAAGGATGATGAATGAAAGAAAAGTAGAAAGTGTATTATGAAATGTTAAAGATAATTGATAAAAGTAAGGAGAACCATAATCAAAAGAGAAAGTAAAAAAATTTAAAATTGAAAAGAAACCTGTTTTTTAAGAGGTAAGTCTTCATTGTCTGAACTGTCTGAACTATCTGACGTGGGGTTTGATACGGCTCGGGTTCTGGTTCTATATTGATGAGTAGGAGATATCTTATAATCAGGTTGTGGAGTAGGTGACTTGGAAATTTCAGAAGTGAGAGAAGTAGGTATAGAGGGCGAAGAGGTGATAGCATTTTTATCTTGAGACAAAGTTTGCAATGGTCGATGATTAGGTGAAATGTTGACATTTTCTACAAAAGTGGTGGCATCGGTAAGATTTGTAGGTTTTGCATCAAAAGTGGTGGCATCAGCGAGATTTTCAGCGTTTGTATTAAAAGAGATTTCTAGGTTTTGTATTAAAAGTGGTGGCATCAGTGGGAGTTGTAGCTTTATTATCATCATCTTTTGCATAGACACCTTTAAAAGTGTCACATAAACGTTGGGTGACTAAGGTAGTAGGACGATCATTGATGACGATGTGAGGGTCATCACTATAAGTAGGTCTCATCGAAGGATTAACACCGGGAATAATTGAGCGATCTTTTATCTCCCACATTATAGGGTGTAGAGCTACGAGTTTTATTAATTTTTTGTTTCAGTTTTGCCTTTCGGATTTGAATTTCCTTTCAAATAAAAGACATGATTTGGTCTGTTTCGATCATTGGTTCCTGAAATGGAGAATCTGCAGATGGGGAGTTTTGACCATGTAACAAGGATAATGGGGAGAAACCGGTAGAAGGGTATGGAGTACAGTTTAACTGTTTAACCAAAATGGGCAGTAGATTGGTCCACGGGGCGTCAGGAAAGTGAGAAAGTGTCTTTTTCAACAGATATTTTAAGGTCTTAACCGAACTTTCAGCCTTTCCATTGGCTTGGGGATGAAGGGAACTGATTTGAACACGTTGAACTCTTAGTGTATGAAGTAGGGCCAGAAAATTTTTCTCTATGAAGCAAGGACCATTATCTGCTAGAAAATATTTCACTCTATGATTTTGAAAGATTCCATATTGGAAATGAAAGGCAACCGTAGTGGCTGTTTTATTTTTAAGCGGAAAACAGGTGATGAAGTTAGTAAGTGGGCATGCCATTATGAGGATATGTGCATAACCATTTGACGGTGGTAAGGATTCGGCTAGATCAGCTACAACAGTTTCATACATATAAGATGGTAATGGGAAGCTACCCATAAGGTGCTTTCTGGTTTGAGGGTTGGTTAATGCGCATGGAAAGCATCTTGAACAGAGGTGTTTGATTTTATGTAGTTTTCTGGGAAAGTAGAAGGGTGCAAGGAGACTCGACATCTTTAAAACTCCTGCATGTGCATGTGCAAGGTGATGGTACGCTAAAAAGACTCCTTCTAGAGAAGGAGGTATTAGTATTTTAAAAACCTCTTTATCCTTTATATGAATCAATCCATTGGATAGTAGATATTCAAATTCACCTTTGGTAGACAGAAAGTTTGGTGCTAGCAAACAGGCTTGATAAACATCAGGAAATGCTAATTTTTGTTTGGTAGCAATGTTGTGATGAGTCATGTGTTCTTGGAGTGCGTTGGTTGGCGATAAGAAAGTTTGCATATCCTTAACCGTCTTGGACATAGATGTGATAGATACTTGTTTTGATGTGATAGACGAAGGGTCCAGGTAGTGGAGGAGATGCTCCTGTTCTTGTACAAAAGTTTGCCATTCCGGTATAGTGAACTCCGGGAGAGGGTCAATATGAGGGGATAGGTTTGATAAGTGGAAGTTATGTACGGCCAGACGTTTTAGGTCATGTTTAGTTGCACAATAATCTCGGGTTAAATAGTCTGCGAAATTGTCATGCGTGGATATAAACCTGAATTTAAAATTTGGGTATGTCAATCGTAGTTTCATGCCCCAGCGAGCGAGTTTGGATACTGATTTTGAGACTGGATTAGAGAACAGGAGAAAAAGGGCTTTAGAGTCAGTAAGACAGAGAGTGTCCGAGTTTCCAATTAGTTTGGTGAAGGTGTCCATAGCATCTAATATAGCGTAAAGTTCTTTTTCTGCAATGTGTTTGCGTGCATCATTAGGAGAAATAGCTCTAGAATAAAAAGATACAATTTGGAACTTATGGGCGACTTCTTTTAGATTGAAAGAAGAATTACGGTTGATATAGTAGGGGCGAAATATATATAAATTTTGTCGGCGATAGAGACCTAAAATAATAGGCGGTTATTAGAATGGTGGACATATTTCAAGATTTCTTTACCTTTATGGCAGGGTAAGGTGGATATAATGGTAAAAGGTCGATTAAGAATATTCGCTAAGATGTCGATCATAAATAAGGAGTCATCTATTTGACCATCATGATGAAGGAAGTCGTCCAGAAACTTGTTGAAGGCTGTACGATCATTCTGGAACTGGGAATCCAGAATACGGTGATATGTTAAGCTGGTTTTAAGTTTTGATACAATTTCTTTTCGAAGTTGAAGTGGGTCGGATAATTGACAACCATACGCATATTGAATGGAGCGAATAGAAATAAAGAGTGAATTTTTGACATCGGTTTCTGCATATCCGAGGTGATTGTGCTGGAGAAATGATATGTCCTTGATAGGTGTTAGATGAAATGATGATGGAAGTTCGGAGCGTGGGACGTGTTTTTGAAAAGGATATATGGGTACAGGTTCCAAACATAGTCTAGCATCAAAAATGATTTGATCAACAGGGTCAGACAAAGATAAGGAATCAGGAATGTGGGTGTCTTTAGGGTTCAGCTCTTCTAGTTGACACAGGACAGCAGAGTAACACCCAGTTTCACTTGCATCCACAAATAATAATTTGCGGGCAGACGGAGACACAATACGACTGAATATAGGAGTATCGGTCAATAAATTGTTGACATTTTCAAATGCAAGTTTATGAGCTTGTTGTGGTTGATACGGTTTTGTTGAACTATACAAAGGTTGGAGAAGGGTTAATTCTTTCATGAATTTGCAAGGGAGAGTGGTCCTAATGGTTTGAAGCAATCCAAGAAAAGCTCTCATCCCTTGTAAGGTGGATGGAAAGGGGCTATCTAATAGTTTAGAAACTCTTTTTTTATCGGGAATAAGAGTATTATGAGCCACATACCAACCTAAAAATTTCACATGAGTTTGACCGAAAAGTGATTTGTTTAGAGATAGTTTAGCTTTGTGAAAGGTCAGACGTTCAATCACTCTTTTGATGAGTGCGTAATGAGTTTTTACAGTTTGAGCATAAGTAGGACAAAGCTCAGTAGCAAAGATAAGATCATCATAAAAGATTTCACAGCCGTGAATGTGGTCATGTTCAAGATCAACCACGTTTTTCTCCAAAAAGATTGGATTACCTTGATCATCTAAACAAGGTCGCATATGTACCATCCTATGGGTCAGTTCGGAATAACAACTGGGTGAGGTCAATAACCCCATAGGAGTTTTTAACATGTGAAAGGAACCATGATCAGTGACAAAGCGTGTAAGAGCTCGAGATGAAGGGTCTAGAGATATTGAAAAATAAGCTTGTCTAAAGTCCAATACGGAAAGCATATATTTGTTACGAAGAGCTTGCAAAGTGTTTGTTTGATTAGGTATTACAGCAGGTGCAGTTAAAATTGCTTCATTAAGCATGGAAAGTCTATAATCATGCGAGCTGCTGATTGTGAGTCCGGTTTCGGTACTAAATAGGCCGCTGATGCGAAGAGATTGACTACATCAGAATTTTGACTCGCTCGTTCTATAATCTTATATTTAAGGAGAAAATCGAGGATATCTCTCATTTGTTGTTTTTGACTTGGCGCTAAATAATACATTCGTTTAAAAGGTGGAAGAGGTGTATTGTCCTTAAGTTGTATTTTGTAGTAGCCTAAGGTGTCACTGAGTGAACCCACATCATAATTGTGTTGGGAAACAACTGTTGGAAATGTATCAACAAATATATCTTTAATATATTTTTGGTGTAGTGCATCATATTTATCTAATTGTAACAGATCTTCCACTGTTTGTGGGAGATGGCAGGGTATTTCGTAACCCTGAGGAAGAGTAAGAGAAACAGGTATATCCTGGACCTGTTCAGGTTTATCTGGTATAAGCGTCCCGAAAGGGATAGATTGGAGCTCATTAATTAATTTTTGGTTATTTGAAGTTTTATGGCATGCAGAAGCGGAGTTAGTTTTAGTTTCATCATTGAAGGGATGTAAAGATCCTGACTGGGATGAGGAATTAGGATGAGTAATATTTGTACTTTCATAAGGCGTTCTAATGAGAAAAGAACTTAATGGAGTAACTTGTTTATTCGTTATAGGCAAAGGTTCAATTATATTCAGCATCTTCATTGGAGCAGGCAGGTTTTGGTAAGGCAGTGCTTCTTGAATTATGGGCAAGGATGGCGGCAAAAGTTTTATATTATCTAATCCAACAATGTTACAATTTTCTATGGATTGGGTTTGGGCTTGCACTTTACCCGTATAAACTTTATCACTGAGATTTGTAACAAAAGCAGCTAGCGGAGTTGTCGACAGGGAAAACGCTTTAAATCTAGAGGGTATGACATGAATGAGTGGATCTTTAGATTGTGATATTAGTACATGATCTCCTTTTCGTATATTTGACAAAGGATGAGGCGTAAATGGGACTATTCTAGTTTCATGTGGATCCAAGGTTATGGTAGTAGAACAGGTCTCAATGTTTTCAGGAAATTCATAACGAGTTTCTATGTCAGCTTTAACTGGGCAAGTAATTTTGACAAAAGGTGTTTGACCGGTATAACCCATTATCATACCCATAGTTTCCATAGAATCTTGTCCGAAAACGAAACCATGAACTTTTTCTTGTCTAAATACACTAAATGTAAGGTCAATGGTAGGTCCATATTTACTATGACTCCAAGGCAGAGTAATGTCATATAATATATTGATTTGTTCATCATTAAAAGTGACCACAGTGTGTGTTGAGGCAAATTTATATTTATTAATCTCTTGAGGCGTAAAAATTTTCTTTATTTCAGATTCATGTATAAGGGAAATATCGGCGCCATTATCCAAAAAGAAAGAGGATTTTGTCATTTTCTTTGCATGCAGGTATAAGGATATATATATTTTTCTTCCCTTTTCTTTTGGACTTCTGGGTGTTTGGGTGTCAAATAGGTAAACTTTGTTTGGTAAGGAGTTGCATAATCTCATTGTTTTGAGGATAGATAAGGCAGATATATTTAGAGCTTTAATAGCTAGATCATTAGTAGAAGAGGGCCAGATTTGAGAATTTATAATAGATGTTTTGACTTGAGGGGACACAACATTGTTTTTAGGTCTTCTCTTTCCTAATTTTTGCCTATTTCCTCCTGTGAGAGTTGGTGAAGTAAGTGAAGAGAAGGATTTTTGTGAGTTTTGATGTTTCTTTACTGGTGACCCTGACATGATGGCGTTCGTCTGTAGTTGTCAGATTCTTGGAGTTTTATTTTGGGACCCTAGATTTTGGGTTTTNAGGGTTAACCAAAGTTTTAGAAATGTCATCTTGTCCTGGTAGATTGCGTAAAACGTCTTTCAGTTCTTCTTCTGTTAGGTAGACAGCTACATCTTCAGTAGAGGCTATTTCTTCTTTCTGTGTGCTAGGTCCTGGTAGAGATTCCACACTGGATGTTTTGGAAGAATGCCTTGATCCTTTGTTAAAAGGCATTTTACGGGAAGAGTTTTCTATATTTTCTGATTAACCTAGATTATGATATTTTTAGTACTATAATGCAGTGAGTTTAGTTGTTAAATTGAGTAAACATACGATTGAGGTGTCCCAAAAAAAATTAAGTTTGATTTTTGTTATTCTCCTACTAGTTATGTTATGCAATATTATGGTGTTACTATATTTTCAAGAAAATTCTAATATTTATAACTTATAAGTTATACTCTTTATAAATAGGTGTGTTAGAGGTTATATTGTTTGGGTTGACTTAAATGAGATTATATATATAAATTTCCGATGAGTGGGTTAAGTTTAAACAATCTTTATGGTATTAATATTATTGCTAAGTTCTCTCTCTAATCTAGGGTTTATGTGATTCAATCCAATAGATAGATATATATATGGTTAGTTGGTTAAGTAAAATTTTATTGAATCCCTTATATTTAGTACAATATGTGTATCTGAAATTGTGCTCTTTTGTGTCTCTATTTTCTATTATGAGAAATATTTGTGTATTTGTGTTCTAGTATATGCCTTTGGATATATGATGATGTAATGTGAGCAGCACTGTATTCATGTATAAAAATCTGTAATATATTGAAACAATGGTTGAGTAAAATGCGGAGTTTAAAAGATATCGATATATAAGTGGTATAAGATTTTGGGTAGCACTGTATGAGTATGCTGTATATGATGACTTAGTGTACGCTTCCATAAAACGAAAATTTAAGTTATAAATAGTACTCTATGGATATATGAGGGATTAGGTTCTGCCTTAATATAAATATTTATGTATTATGGTTAGCACTGTATTTGTAAATGAGGGTTTAAGGTTCTGCCTCTATATAAAAATGTATAAATTTTAGTTAGCACAGTATGGGTATATGAGGGCTTAGGTTCTGCCTCTATAAAAAAATGTAAAATTAATATTAAGCACAGTATAGGTATATGAGGGCTTAGGTTCTGCCTCTATATAAAATTATAGTTATGTATTATGGTTAGCACTGTAGTTGTATAAGAGGGCTTAGTGTATGCCTCTATATAAAAGAAGGGTATGAAATATGATTTGCGCTGTATAACCTTTAGTTGTTAGATAATTTTGCCTTTTAAAGAATTCTTTATATGCCGGACTTTCTAGTATTAATATTCTATGTGCTTATATCTTTTGCCTTGCGCTGTATTAGTAATATATCGGACCTTTATGTGTTATTATTTATGTGCTTATATCTTTTGCCTTGTGCGGTATTAGTAATATATTGGGCCTTTAAGTGTTATTATTTATGTGCTTATATCTTTTGCCTTGCGCTGTATTTGGAATAGATTATATTAAGTATTATATTATACTGCAGTATTTGTTTGTACTCCACTATTATTAAATGAAACTTCAAATGTTTATTGACCTTACGTGTATATATATGTGATATTAACTGCTCTCTAATGTTAAATAATTAATATATCTAGGATGATATATTAATGGTTAGTTAGGATAATAATAATTGTTTATACATTCATACAATATTAGTTAAATTCTTTAAAGTTTGTATAGTATCATAAACAGTGTGTGAAATTTTAAAATATGTCATCAATAATATAGCTAAGACAATAATTATAGCGATGTAATTACACATGTTACGTATCTGAGAACAATAGAAAAATACAGAAACGGTTCAATAGTTAGAACTATATCAAAGATATAATTGCACCCCACGACCCAGGAAAGATCAAACCGGGAGAGGCACCAAGTGTAAAAGTGTTACCTATTCTTATGATAAGCAACCTTTTATAAAATTGCTGATATGAATCGCAATTTGACTATTTTTAATATCTAAGATAAATAAACGAAGATTCTTCTAGCTGGTTCTAGAAGTTTCAGATGTTTCCACGATCTTTTACCCAGGATTGTTTAAACCTTGAATCTCGATAATTGATGATGTGTAAACAGGCTAGATAGTTCTCAGATCCAAGGCCAATTATATCTTTATCATCAATTATTAATTATACAGAGAAACATAGTTAGAATTAAAACTTGGGGTTTTACAATCTCCCCGAAAGACAATTATAAAATCCGCAAATGAGTAGTGTCGGATTCTGGAACCAGAGAAGACCTTCTCATCTTCCTGTTTTTTATATTCTCGTTCATGAAGCAATAAATTTACTTTTTTACTTTTTTTTATTTTAAACTTGGACCATTTGAACCACCAATTTTTGGAGTTTGAAATATCAAAGGTGTACAATATCAGGTTGCAAATATTTGATAATTAGAAAATTATAGTCTTATCCAAGTAATTGGTTCGGGTATGCATAAAACTGGATCATAATGTACATCATTACAGCTGAAGGGCCCGGCGTTGGCCGTGCAAATTTTTTTTTTGAAAAAAACGTATTTTTTGAAGAAAAAAAGTTTCGATTTTTTTAGCCTATAACACCCCCGGCCACCTATGAGTGTCCACAAACAATTTCAGCCAATTCGGTCCAGCCGTTTGGCCGGCTATAGAGAACATATATACATACAAATGTCTTGTTTTATGTATATATATATATATATATAAAACAAGACAAGACATAATTATATATATATATTTCTATATATAACAAGGCTTTTATGGCGCTTTACTCAAATCTTCTATTTCATTTGTTAACATTTTCTCTTTGTAAACATGTATAAAACAAAAACAAAAAAATTTCGCAAATTTTATGTAAGAGATTTCGTGGATTTTTGAAAATTCGATCATCTATGAGCCTACGAAACGCAACAATATCTTCTTATAACATTTTATTCATCTTATTTTATTCATATAGATTTATATATAGATTTATACGGAAATTGGAATTGATTTCATGTGACAAAGTTTAGATTATTATTTATTCGTAAAAACCTGTAAAAAAAGATTATTCTTTGGATATTGAAAAATACAGAATAAAGTGCAGATAAATGCATTTCTTCCTCTCACACAATTTAAAATATTTGATTTAGATTTGAAATATTCACGTGGAATTTGAAGGATTTTTATTATCTCTTTTGACATTATAAGGGTGCACAGAAATCGTCTTGAATGCTTTATATTTGATGATGTGATTGTGATGGTATTAACCAAGATTGTAATCAGGATGTGAAACGATATTTTTAAAAATGGTTTGAATATTAAAGCAAAGGAAAAATTACATATAAAAAGAAAGGCGTCTTCCTGTGAAAATGTAATCTCACAATTGGCATAGCTTAATTTTCCATATTGACCTGAAAGCCAATATCATATTTAAATGATCAATTTGTATTCCCACTAACTTGATATTATTTAATGTTTTCTTGGACTGTAATATCACATGTTAATCAGAGCTTTAGTTCTTACCCTTCCACTTCTGTGGGGGCCACTAGGTTTGTTTACATTACAGTACACAATATGCTTTCCCTTCAACTGCTGTGGGAACACTGGATTTGTTTACATTCCTCCCACAGTGTACACTGTACAGTACACAACAAGGTTATAATGCAAGGAAAGTTATTTCAGAGGTGTACGCATCTTTTGTTCTACAGTGCAATGTCTCTGGGCACTAATGTAAACATCAGACAGAAATCGAAGCCTGACATGGGATACATCTTTCATATAAAAATCAATGATATATTCTGGTCATAGGAAACTATAACGTGAATTATCAAAATCATCAAAATTAATGCCTTTAACCTCCTCGGATGCTAAAAAAAAACTGACGCATCTATTCTTGTTTACAAACTCAGAGTACTGCAACTGGTTTCAATATGTACGCAGAGTATACGTAACTGCAATTAACTTTCCTGGCATTTAAACCTTGGTTTTCACAATATCCTTTCCCTTCAACTGCTGTGGGGCACAGAGTCCAAAACTTAAGACAGGGTATAGTTATGAAAACCGGTTTTAATACCCGGGTTTTACGAATGGGGTTAGGCAGTTTTGTGGATTTCAATAGTTTTGTCATGAAATATTTTTTTCATTTAATTTCTTCATATTCTCCATTTTTGTTGAATCTTTTAAATCAAAATCTACAAAATATTAAGACTCCAAAAAGGAAACTCGAGAGTTTCGTTAAACGATACTTTTTTATTTCGGGCTCTGAGCCCAAAACTTAAGACAGGGTATCCTTATGAAAACCAGTTTTGGAACCCGGGTTTCACAAATGGGTTTACCCAGTTTTGTAGATATCGATATTTTTGTTTTGAAATATTATTTTATTTAATCCTTTATATCTTACCATTTTTATCAAATCTCTTAAATCAAAATCTACACAAATAATAAGACCCCAAAAAGGAAACTCGGAAGTTTCGTTCAACGATACTCTTTTAAATTTCAGGCTCTGGGGTTGTTTACATTCCTCCGGGATGGTTCCTAGCTTGGCGGAGGGGGGGATAGATAAAACTCCTATTATTGAGGGTTAGGTTAGGTTAAGACTATTTCTGGGCCGAGCGCTGCGGCTAGGATGGGCTAGGGGGGCCGAGCGCTGCGGCTAGCACAGGCTAGGGGGCCGAGCGCCGCGGCTAGGACAGGCTAGGGGGCCGGCGCTGCGGCCAAATAATCAATTTAGGAGTTTTATCTATCCCCCCCTCCGCCAAGTTAGGAACCACCCCTTTACCCCCATTCCTCCCACAGTGTACACTGTACTTGTACATTGTGGGAGGAATATACTTAAGGCGTTCATGCGTTATAGTTTCTTGCCAAAAACTTTTAAAACGATGGATTAATTAAATATTTTTCTTTGCAAAATTGAGTTAAATGACAAAACGCAAGTTCATGCATGCAGTGGGGGCCCACATTTGTAAAAGAAAGACGACTGTTAGACTCAAGTTATGATACTGAACATCTAACAACGTAACTGTTTTAAAAAGTAAATACAGTTAAATTTTCCAATTTCATTGAATTAATTGATCTTTAATCTGCCACTAAAACTTTATATCAACATCATAAACATGCAAGGTTGCCTAAAGCCGTCTTATTATTCCTTAGTTTTATGTGTTTTTCCATAATTTAAGCAAACTTACTGGGCAATTATCTTGATAGAAATATTTCTACGATTGAAAGATAATTGACATGGACCTGTTATCAAATATACATTAATCGTCTGTGTCCTATATTTATAAATGGATTTGATCTATTTAGTTCTGTGTTTACTACTTCCCTTCAGGGGTCAATATAATTCCCTTTTCAATCCCATTTGGGATTGACAAATTTGAAAGAAATGGGGGCAAATTCTTTAATTGGGGGCAAATTTTTTTATATGATAATTAAAAAAAAAATTGGGGGCATATTTTTCAAATTGGGGGCAATGGGGGCAAATGTGTTAGTGGAATTTGAAAAAAAAATTTTAACTGGGGGCATTTTTTTTAAAAATTGGGGGCATTTTTTTTAAAAATTGGGGGCATTTTTTTTTTAAATTGGGGGCATTTTTTTTAAAATTGGGGGCAAAAAATTATTTTGGGATCGAGAAAATCAGCTTTTTTGGGAATTATATTGACCCCTGCTTCCCTTTACTGCAATATTAAACCCTTCAACTATTGACATCAGGAATATGTTAAGGAGCAATCTACCTGACAATAAACCTGATCTAAGGAGCAATCTACCTGACAATAAACCTGATCTAAGGAGCAATCTACCTGACAATAAACCTGATCTAAGGAGCGATCTACCTGACAATAAACCTGATCTAAGGTGCAGAAATGACAACTTGCCAACCTCACAAGGCAATATATTGTCATTCTTGTCTTAATATAAACAAACAACTGAACTAGAATGTACTGCAGTATACAATTCTGTGTTTACAATCCTTATTATGTGTCTATCTAACTATCTATACAAATATTCAATTATCTTGATTTAACCACCCCCTAGAAATACGATCACTCTATATACTAGTGTCCTGTGTTAGATACGTATACAATACATATCGTGTTGTACACAACCGACCACTTTTGTAGTTAATTAATAGGGTGGTCCATTGTGTACATCTGAAGTAAGCTTTACCTCTTCGTTTCCTTTCTCTATGGATTACATAATATACGTAATAGAGTAGAGTTTACAGTTTACAGTGTATAATTGTAAAGAAAAACTATCAAGAAATAGGCCCCACTCTTCAGTACAGAAATCCGGCAATAGGTGTACAGAAATACAACAGTAAATTTAGAAAATACACTTCCAAAAGCTTTAAAATGAACGATATTAGTAAATTAAACATAAGCGCGAGGCGGCAAAAACTTCTAGTGTCTTTTCATATATTTCTTAGTGTCTGTTAGTCCATGGCTTAGTCATATTCACTATGCATATAAAGTCCCTTATTACAGTCGACAGCAATTTTTTGGTAATATCTGTCCACTATATAGTCCCTCAATCCTAGGTCTGTGCAGTCCTAAGTAGTAAGTAGTTCCTGGTAGTACTAGACTATAATTCGACTGTCTATAGTCCATAATAGTCTTTCTGATCGAAGTCTCTCTTTCCTTGTTTGCCATGGTAAGGGTTTTACCCTGTTTTCCTCCTTTAGTCTGCAAAAGTCCTAATAGTATGATATACTCCTTATTATATTTCTTGTTGTTCTTCTTATTGTCAGGTTTTTTGTAACCTTAAATGGTATATATTGAGGTTGGGGGGGGGGCGAAATTTGCTAAGGGAGGGAGGGGGGAAAACACAGTTCCCCCCCCCCCCCTAGTTGCACCACTGAAAGTTGTACAGCAGCAAACCCCTTATAAGCAGTAGTGTGCAGTAGTACCTTTGTGAGATAAATCATTCTTAAAGTTTTCATAAATGTTCAATATCTAAGCTTGGAGCTCAATCCTTCAAATTTGGCGTAGTTATAGAATTCAGAATTTACAATTCAAATTTTGCAATTATAATTAGATTAGAATTATTCTTGTAAAGTTCTAAATACAGAGTGTCCCACGAAACATAACAGTTGTTTAATAATTTTGAATGTCGTCTTACATATACCATATTATGATATTAAAGTTCTTTTGCAGTTTATTTTGCTAAAAAAAAATCTTTTTCTCAAATATATTTTACTTTTAAATCAATTTTACTATAATATGACTCCCTGCACAATATTTTTTATTGTATTGGTATCAATCAAAATAACAAATTATGGAAGAAGACATTCTAAACAGTACACCCACTGTCATGTTTCGTGGGACACCCTGTAGGTTAAATTTGTCGTAATAATAATAAAATGATTGTAAACTAAAGTTAGTGGAAATATAAAAATTATTCTCTTTATACTGTATGTATTATAAAATGTAATGAATAATATACCCTGAAACTTGATGAACTATTTTTTAGATGATTACAAAATAGACGTTAATTATCTCTTTGAAATGAGAAAATTAAATTGTATGTTTAAAAAGAAACTTAAAGAAAACTTTTTTCCATTTGCCAATTTTGACATTTAATAATTTAAAAGTTGTTTTATTCTGCTAAAAAGTTTCTGTAAGCTGTGTCTCTGTTATTGAATGTTGCATTAAAACTTATCGAACGAGGAGCCCATAGATCCTGGTTTCTCAAGGTTTATGGAACAACTGTCTATAGATCCTAGTTTCTCAAGATTCATGGAGCAATTGTCTATAGACCATGGTTTCCTAAGGTTTATGGAACAATTGTTTATAGATCCTGGTTTCTCAAGGTTCATGGAACAATTGTCTATAGATCCTGGTTTCTCAAGGTTCCTGATATCTCAATTTTTATGGAACAATTGTCTATAGATCCTGGTTTCTCAAGGTTTATGGAACAATTGTCTATAGATCCTGGTTTCTCAAGGTTCATGGAACAATTGTCTATAGATCCTGGTTTCTCAAATTTTATGGAACAATTGTCTATAGATCCTGGTTTCTCAAGGTTTATGAAACAATTGTTTAAAGATCCAGGTTTCTCAAGTTTTATGGAACAATTGTCAATAGATTCTGGTTTCTCAAGGTTCATGGAACAATTGTCTATAGATCCTGGTTTCTCAAGGTTTATGGAACAATTGTCAATAGATTCTGGTTTCTCAAGGTTCATGGAACAATTGTCTATAGATCCTGGTTTCTCAAGGTTTAGGGAAAAATTGTCTATAGATCCTGGTTTCTCAAGTTTTATGGAACAATTGTCTATAGATCCTGATATCTCAAGTTCCATGGAACTATTGTCTATACAATCTGGTTTATCAATATTTAAAGAACAATTATCTATGCATCCTGGTTTCTCAAGGTTCATGGAACAATTGTCTATAGATCCTGGTTTACTAAGGTTTTGGAACAATTGTTTAAAGATCCAGGTTTCTCAAGTTTTATGGAACAATTGTCTATAGATCCTGATATCTCAATTTCAAGGAACAATTGTCTATAAAACCTGGTTTATCAATATTTAAAGAACAATTATCTATGTATCTTGGTTTCTCAAGGTTAATGGAACAATTGTCCATAGATTCTAGTTTCTCAATGTTTATGGAACAATTGTCTATTCATCCTGTTTTTGGAACATTTGTCTTCTGATCCTGATTATGGAACGATTGATGTACAGATCCTGTTTTAAAACAATTGTCTCATGGCAGAAATCCATTTCTTAAGATCTTTTGAAACAGTTATGAGACATAAATATAAACATAATCGCGTCTCTCAGTGGTGAAGGATCGTAGATATTAATAAGACATGCATCACCAAATACATTTCAAAAACTTCTATATTCAAAAGAGTTTAGGAATACTAAGGCTTAAATCTAATCTCCTAAAAATCCTAATTCTGTTTGCATGCTCGTGGCACACTCAGTTCAACACCAATTATGATTGATGTCTCTCTAAATACATACTATTTTTATACATTAGATTATCATCGAACAGTTAATAAACATGTTAATAGAAAAGTTTGCTTATTGAAAGATAATTACAATATCCCATTGTTAAATATAGGTTATAGGGTATAGAGTGATGATGTACGCTATTTTGTAAGTGTACAGTACAGCTAACTGAGCATACAGGTAGAGAACTATCATCCCCCCTGATTAATCCCTATATCTGAAGAACCCAAAGTTGTAAACAATAACACCCACCCCCCCCCGGTGGTATGAAGATTATATACTACAGGGTGCAGAAAATAATATTTTACATATTGTGATTTTTAAAATTAATTCGTAAACGGTAAATATTGTTTGTTTTCTGAAGAAATAAATGATTTGATTTGATTTGATTTGATATTAGATCGTCAATCGGTCTAAATTACGATTTTCTAGACTAATCAGAAAATTTAAGAAGAATTAATTGTTCTGAAATTTGAATAATGCATAATCCAAGAATTGTCTTGTGGAAAATGCTAGGTTTTTCGAGTATTATGGGTTTATTTTGGCGTTAAAACTTGGAGATAATCTACTATGGAACGGTGTGTATTATTATGGTAAGGTAACTGTAAACTAATTCCAAGTGTTTTTGTCAAAATTTGCAGTAAAAATTCATCTGTACTGCAGGTTATTGAAACTGAGCATGCAGAACTTAAGAAAATCATGAAAAGCTACGATAGTTTTGGTTTCGCCATCTTAAAGCGTTGCCAACTCCCAGGAAAGATTATTCCCCATTTCTGTCTTCAAATTCCCAAAGTCAACTTCCCCATATTTTATGGAATACTGAAAACACAGTAAAAGGGTTCTGTAAATGGATATCAACTTTCAAAAATACCTTAAAACATGCATTTTTAATATTTTCAAAGCTTTGTAGAAAATTCATTGACAATGGAATCAGATTCGAGTTGAATCACGATTAAATCTGTGTCGAAGAATAATTAATGACAAAAAATTGTTCTGAATTCCAGGGAATTTCATAAATGTTTTGAATTGCTAATATTGAAAGTTGAAATAATAATGTTGCATGAATTGATCTATCTATATAATAAAACAAGACATTCGTATATATATATATTTATATAATTCAGGTTTAAAATATTCACCTTTTTTCAATTTTTTTTCTCTATAGGTAACGCCGGGCTCTTCAGTTAGTTTCTTTTATCTCAATAGAGTGTTGATAATATAATAAATATTTGGATTTCAGTTAAAGTAAATTATAATAACTTAATGATTTTTACTCAGTTAGAGTTTTTCCAAATATTCATTATCTAAACTTCAAATTTAATCATTCAAGTTTAATAAAATTTTGAATTCTTCAACATCTTGTTTAACAGTTTTCCCTTTAAGCCGTTTAGAGGGGAAGCGTTCTTCATTTATGTTAGTTTAGTTCTAACTAAATTATAAGTTTTTAAATTAATCTATCCTAAGTAGACTCTCGAATTTCTAACTGAGTTTAGATCAAAGATAACTCTTATAAGTCCCCCCCCCCCTTAATGTGCAAAAAGTTTTTATCATTCCTAGGGCTTATAATTTCTTCAAATAAATTTATATCCTGTTTAAAAAGCTGTAAATATGTGTTCTAGATACAGGGTAACCCACGAAGAATTTTACTTCTATGGGGAGGGATCCACACTTTTTGTCAGATGTATGTATTCAATGTTATATCAACAATTTGCTTTACGTTTTGCATATTTCTTGAGAATATTTTTAAAAACATTTGATGGATATTTTTTATTAAAAAAACATAATCACAACAATTAAACACTATCATATTGCCACTTTGAGAGAAAGAAAAACTCTACATCCGGCCTTTAAGTGGCATTTCCTTCAGACTAAATGTGTCCACACAGGAGGTCGTTTTTTGTAGAATGATGGAAGATTTTTTTAATTTCACGAACAATACCAGGCACGTGCACAGTAACAGCTGTAGTAATATATTTTAAATTTACAGATCAGCCGAACAGAAGGGGGGGTGGGCATGGGGGGTGATTTGTAGGGAAAAATATTTAGTTTAGAAAAGTTGCACACTAAAATCCAAATTTGTGAGAAAATATTTATGCCTAATTCGTGTAAATTGAATTGACAATAATTGCATGCACTGTATACATTTATAAAATATACTCAAGTAAATTTGCTTAATGTTACACTCCTTCTTCCCATTTACAATATGAATACAGTGTGTCCCAATGAACATTATACTGTAAAGTTACTGTACGCGTAATGTCCAGTGACCCTCCATTTAAAGTAAGCATTGCCTGTTTCACAACGGTACCTCTGAAAGCTTTGCCTGATAAAGTATGCAAATTATCAATGTTTATAATGTTGTATAATAATGTTGTATAAACTTGAAAAAAACTCAGTAGTAAAAATCCAAGACTGAGTGGAATAACGAAGCATGGTTGCACACTAACTATATTTACATTATAATGATACTAATGATTAGTGTTGGACGAACTAACGTTGATATAAATACACATGATGTTCGCCTGGGGCAAATATATTTCCATTTGACTCTTCTGATCAGATACTTACCGCCTACTGCCGAGTATTTCATTTTCGGTATATCTCTTTGCATGGAGGGTCACTTGAAACAACGCTTACAGTCCGTTTAAAAGCGTCTTTGATCTTCATTTGCGTTTTAATTGTAAATTATGCAGCAAAAGAGATTTAAAAACTAGTAAGCTTTCCATTAAGCTTGAAAAAGACAAGACTATTTGGTATAATTATGCAAGACAATACAGTAAGGTATAGTACAGTACAAAACTGAGCCCGTTCTCTCTATAGATAGTGGTCGTGTAGTTCATGTACTTTGTTGAGCGATAAATTGGTCGCTAGATGTCTCTTGTATAAATTATTTATCTAGACATCTAGACAGCCAAACTATCGTCCCCTAAAGTATGTGAACTTCATGACCACTGTTCAAGCATTGTTATGGAGAGAACGGGCTCAGAACTTTATTTTTATTAAACTGCATCCTATTGACACCAGGAGGTCAAATCACTTTGTGAGCTCGTTGCTCCTCTAGTTTTGATTTTACACACTAACATAATAAAAGAAATTATATCTGGTTATATACTAAGAATTGAAATATTTTTTTTCTTCTCAATAGCTACATAATCTATGCATATTGTAGCAGAAAAATGAAGGGAATGATCTTTCCTGCGATCATAAATAGTATTTTTTCCTTCTTTCCGTCATTTTTAGTTCTCCCCCCCACCCCTTCTCCTATCCCTCGTCATAGCTAACGGATTTATTCTTGTTTGTGTTTGAATTCTATAAATAACCCAAGCCACGCGGAGAAACCGTTATCCCAGAAACCGGGGTCTGGTGGGTTAGCCGGCCAGCTCACTGTAAGAGTAGGGTTAAATGCGAACCCAGGGTGGAGCGAAATCTGGGGAAAAAGCATCAGTTGATCATCAGCTCCCTTAAACTGAGGTTCCCTTGAAGATTCCCCATCACCCTGAAACTGTTTCAATTCACAATATCTGATTAGTATAGTATCAATCGTATATTTTTTGTATCTTTGTAAATAATAAAGTATAAGAAAAACCGACTCGACGAATATATTATTTACAAGTGTTTGCATTGAGTATTTTTCTTTCATATACAATAATATAAAGTTGTAATCTCTGTTTGTCTGGCTATTTGTTTGTCCGTTCAACTCAGGAATCCCTTGACCGATTTGCCTCAAATTTTGATTGGGAAACTCGGAAGAACCACGGAAATGTTCTTGGCTTGGTTTTGAAGTTCTTAGTTGAGTGGGTCGACTTTAATAGGGAAAATTTAGTTTACCGGTAAAAACTTTAAGTGCGGGTAAACGGGGGGACTAGTAACCTGGGCATCTTTTTTTTTAAACCCACAAAAGGCAGAATGCACATTTTAACTACCATGCCGGAAGCAAGATTCATGATTATGGTTTTTAAAATGTTAACTGGGACACACTTAATCTTATTCTAAATAAGGAGATGTACAATAAAATATTTATATGACACAAAAGAGAAAAGAGTTTTTTAACAAAAAAATAAAAAATAAAATATGTTTTTGCTTTAGAATTAAACTTTTGGATTTATTTGTACATTTTAATCTTTTTATATAGAATTTATGTAGCTATTTGATAACATTTTTTAAATCTGTATATAAATTTGGCTTGTCTGTCTGTTTGTTTGTATCCAATAAACGTCAAAACGGCTGAACCGATCGGGCCCAAATTTTTTGTGGGACATCTAGGGACCCCAGGTAAGGTTTATGAATGATCAAAATTTCAAATATTTGTATCCATCAAAATTCGATCTTCATTAAATTTTTGAAAATTTTGAAAATCCACGAAATTTTTTGTGAAAATCCGCGAATTATTTTTGTTTTGTTTTACGATGTACACAAAGAGAACATGTTTACAATTAATTTAGAAGATGGGCGCGAAGCGCCCTCTAAGGCTAGTATGTAATATTTATGTATGTATAGATAGCTTGCTAAAATCTAATAGAAATTCCTTTCGTCTTGTTTAAAATATAATTATACCAATTACCTTTAGAAATCTGTCTTTTCATGAATTAAAATTAAATTTCTAAAAGTTTAAGATCTTCAACAAGCTGGATATCCTGAAAACATTTTAACAAGGTTTATATTAAATTTTTTAATTTTGAATCTTGATTTTTTTCTAGTTCATGTTGTAATAGCGTCGAAATATTGATATTATTATTAATATATATATTTTGGACAAATAACGGTTCAATAGAGTATCATGAGACTGTAAACGTACTCATTTGTCAGGATTTTCCTGCTCTATAAATAAGACTATTTACGAAATCCTTGATCAAACAAAGGTTTAAACGGTATCGTTGTAAATCAGACATGCCTCTTTATAAATGGATGGTCACTTGAAATTATGCTCACAGTCCCTTTAAGACTACAAAAAATTTATATAGAGGGTGAGTAAATAAATAGGGATTATCGATGTTTTTGAACCTTTCAAAATTTTTGTCTTGGACGGATTTTAGGCATAAAAAATTAAATGTGGTAAAAATAATTCAAAAATATTTTTGGAACGTTGAAAAAAAATCTTCAAAGCCAAACTTTTTTTGAAAAATTTATATTTGTTGGGAAAATGTTTTTCTTTTTATTTCCAAAATTTCATAAAAAATCCAGTTCTAAGGTTATAATTTGATAAAATTGACTGCAGATTTCCAGTCTAAACTTTTGGTGGATTTTTGTTATACGTCATTAAATTTCTGAAGAATTGCTATAAAATTTTAGAAAACAATAGAATAAACATTTTCCCATACAAAAATTTGTGCCAAAAATATTTTAGAATTTTTTATCCCATTTTTTTTTATTTATGCCTTAAATACGAATTAAATAAAAAAATTCTAAATTTTGTTCAAAACATCAAAAATCCCTGTGTTTTTTAATCACAAAAGAAAAACTGGTCACAGCACACAAAGGATTAATTATTTGGGGCAGTTCACCCCTTTCAAACCGGAAATTGCAATTTCATTTGATCTAACAGATAACAATTCCTTTAACAAAGTTAAATTACTTTTTACATATAGTTTTGTTAGATCACTGGGATTATACAATCACATTCTTGTGCAATGTTTTAACAATAACCTGTGATGTAAGTTAAATAAAGAACGTCACAATAAAATTGATTCTTTGCCATGAATCATTATAACCTGGTAAGAACCTTTGATATTTCAAACTTAGATTCTTTAATCTAACAGATTTAGAACATTGGGTGGCAAATATATAGGGATTAGAAAATCAGTGTTTTTGACAGACACTCATTTTCTTTTCCCCCTGGGCCCTGGGTAACAAAGGATCAATGGTTTACAGGTTTAAGTATATTAGGTGGCAATGTAGCGAAAATCGTGGAAACATGATATTCTGTAAACCTGCAGTATGTTGTACAATTTTAATGATTTTATCTTGGAAACCTAGACATAATGACAATATTCATTGAAACTGCGTTTCAATTGAACCTTAGCTTAAATCATGCGACATATTTAAATTACGCTATAAACATGTGCGGAGATAGATAACTGCCACATATCTATTCTCTAAAATAATACATACATTAAACTTTAACTGTGTGATAAATACCTTATACAATTCACTTAATCATGTGATATAGATAACATCGTAGGAATTATAACTACGTCAATTTATGTTAACTTGTGACATTAGATATTAAATAAAGTTAGTTTATAGAGTAACTCCGTACTACTCACTACGTGAGAGTAAACCAGAAACCCTGTTTTTATATTCAGGTGGGATCATTCCCTCTAATTTGGGATTGCTGTACAGCTAGGCTTGTGTCCCTGTTTGGCATTTAGAGCACTGAACTAATAGCTTTTTGGATAGCTACGCATGTGTCCCTTGTGGCATTTAGAGCCTGGTGTGGTTGTGTCCTGGTATAACTAATGGCTTGCCATGGATATCCACGCAATTGTGTCCCTGCATTTAGAGCCTGGATTGAAAGCTTGTTGGTATAGCTACGCTTGTGTCCTTGTGTAGAATTTAGAGCACGGAACTAATAGCTTGTTGGATAGCTAGGCTTGTGTCCCTGTATGGCATTTAGAGCACTGAACTAATAGCTTGTTGGATAGCTAGGCTTGTGTCCCTGTATGGCATTTAGAGCACTGAACTAATAGCTTGTTGGATAGCTAGCCTTGTGTCCCTGTGTGGCATTTAGAGCACTGAACTAATAGCTTGTTAGAAAGCTACGAATTTGTCCATTGTGGCATTTGGAGCCTGGTGTGGTTGTGTCCTGGTATAACTATTGGCTTGCCATGGATATCCATGCAATTGTGTCCCTGCATTTAGAGCCTGGATTGAAAGCTTGTTGGTATAGCTACGCTTGTGTCCTTGTGTGGCATTTGGAGCCAGGTGGGTTGTGTTCTGGTTGAACTAATAGCTTGTTGGATAGCTGCGCTTGTGACCCTGTGTGGCATCTAGAGCCTGGATTGAAAGCTTGTTGGTATAGCTACGCTTGTGTCCTTGTGAGGCATTTGGAGCCAGGTGGGTTGTGTTATGGTTGAACTAATAGCTTGTTGGATAGCTGCGCTTGTGACCCTGTGTGGCATTTAGAGCCTGTATTGAAAGCTTGTTGGTATAGCTACGCTTGTGTCCTTATGTGACCCTGTGTGGCATTTAGAGCCTGGATTAATAGCTTGTTGGATAGCTACGCTTGTGTCCCTGTGTGTCATAGAAGAAGGGTTGTGAATGGATAGATACGCTATGAAAGTTATTCCACCTAAGCAAGGTTTGGAAATTGTTAAAGTTACGGAAGTGATTCTTGTACAATTGTAGAATAGAAACACAACGACATTTAAAACATAAAAATAAATTGATTTTAACATTAAAAGAAAAAAGTTAGATTTGAAACAATTAAATAAAAAAATTTATCTTTATCTTCTCACAAACACATTTAATGCAAAAAGTAGTAAACTTTCCTTTTTTTGAATTTCTTTGCAAAGGTACTCAAACTTTATACCTTTGCATGTCCTAATTGGTGTCACACTTATATTTAAAATTTGTATTACTAAAACTAAGATTCATAATTTAAGAGGTCTAAAGTCTAAAGTCTAAAAGGTAATTGCGCTTTCTTGCTAATAAGAAACTATTGAGAAATGAAATTCGCACAAACAAACACTTTTCGAGTCAGAAAAATGATTTTTTCATTTATCTTAAAAATGTGTTTTTATTTTATTTTTATATTTACAAGAAGTTGGTAATGTTCTGGACTATATATATCAAATAACATATACCTCGATGGTATTGTGTCAATTGCAATTCGAACCAGACCGACCCCGTTGTTAATCGTTGTTTTTGTTTCGGAAAATAACGATCGTTTTTAAAAACGACCCACTCGTTTTGAACTTTTATAAAACGAATAATAATCGTTTTTGAAAACGATCGTTTTAATAAAAACGACTTGCTACCGTTTTGTATACGATTGTTTTTGAAAAACTATCGTTTTTGAAAAAACGATCCTTTTGAAAGAAAAAAATTTATTGACAATTATGTTAACGATCGTTAACGAAGGGTAGTCGTTAACGAAGGCTTGTCATGAACGATCGTTAAACAAAACGACGAATTTTATTTAAACGGTCGTTTTTGGAAAAACTATCGTTTTTGAAGAAAAAAAAATTGCATGCAACTTTATTAAAAGTCGTGTTACAAGAAGTTTAACAATTGTAGGGGAGTTAAAACTCCTTGATATTTTCTTAAAAACTACTCAATGATAATTACAGATTACCTTCAGGTCGGTTTTCTCTCTTTGTTAACAAAGGGTCGTCGTTAACGATCGTTAACGAAGGGTCGTCGTTAACAATCGTTAATGAAACGACAAATTTTATAAAATTTAAAAAACGATTGTTTTAAAAACGACCATTTTTAAAAACGAACTTTTAAAAAAACGATCGTTTTTAAAAACGATTGTTTCGTTTTCGATTTTCGTCGTCGTCGTTTTTATAACGAAACGATTGTTTTTCAAAAAAATAAAAAACGTTAACATCCCTACTTGTACGAGGGAGGGAACCCCTGGACACCATCAGCCTCTGCTATGCAGATACGAGCCTCCCAGATTTGCTAGGCAGACCGAGCCTCCACTATGCAGACCAAGCCTCCGCCAGGCTGTGAACGAGCCTCCACTATACAGAAGAGTTTTTTTAAATCTTGGTTTTAATGTGTCATAAAAAATGTTAATATTTTTTTTTGACATAGTGGCATGAGAGGTTTCTCAAAAATGAGAAGCATTAATCAATTATCAAAAATAGTTCCTAATTATGACTGATAAAGTGGCATATTAAACTTCAAACATTCTTTACATAAAAAGAAAAATATTAAGAAAAAAATTTGAAATAAATACCTTTTCTTGTAGTTCAAATTAAATCTAGAAAAGGTATTGTTTAAATCAAAGATTACAACAAAACAAACTAAATTTACTCCAGAAATATTTCTCCAGATATCTTCCTTTCTGCGTAAGAAATGTTTAAAATTTTGTATAAATCTTATGAACCACTTTATTTTGTTCTACACTAAATACAAGTAACAAACCATATTTTTTAATTATATTTACAAGAAGATGGTTTTGTTCTGCACTAAATACAAGTAACAAATAATATTTTCAAATCATATTTACAAGAAGATGGTTTTGTTCTGCACTATATAGAAGTAACAAACTATATTTTCAAATTATATTTACAAGAAGATGGTTTTGCCGTGCACTATATAGAAGTAACAAACCATATTTTCAAATTATATTTACAAGAAGTTTATTTTGTTCTGACTATATACAAGTAACAAACCATATTTTTAAATCATATTTACAAGAAGATGGTTTTGTTCTCCACTATATACAAGTAACAAACCATATTTTCAAATTATATTTACAAGAAGATGGTTTTGTTCTACACTAAATACAAGTAACAAACCATATTTTTAAATTATATTTACAAGAAGATGGTTTTGTTCTGCACTAAATACAAGTAACAAACCATATTTTCAAATTATATTTAAAAGAAGATGGTTTTGTTTTGCACTATATACAAGTAAACAACCATATTTTTAAATTATATTTACAAGAAGATGGTTTTGTTCTGCACTATATACAAGTAACAAACTATATTTTCAAATTATATTTACAAGTAACAAGTAACAAACCATATTTTCAAATTATAATTACAAGAAGATGGTTTTGTTCTGCACTATATACAAGTAACAAACCATATTTTTAAATTATATTTACAAGAAGATGGTTTTGTTCTGCACTATGTACAAGAAACATACCATATTTTCAAATTATATTTACAAGAAGTTGGTTTTATTCTGCACTATATACAAGTAACAAACTATATTTTTAGATTATATTTACAAGAAGATGGTTTTGTTCTGCACTATATACAAGTAACAAACGTTCTGATCAAGAATATTCCCAAGGGAACAAAGCCAATACAACTTCAACTACAAAACAAAAAATCTAAATTCAATCTTTACAGAAGGCAAACAAAACATCAAGATCTTGCACATTTTCTATATCAAACCTTTGATATTTCAATCTTAGATTATTTGATCCAACAAAATGCGAAGTTTGATATATCTAAGGTTACCGATATTGGGTTTCAGAGATATAGGAATTTTAAAATCAGAATTTGTGTTAAAAACTCAATTTCTTTGTTTTGGTTGGTTTTGAGCATGATTTACTTTTAAGCTGCAAGCTAGATAGATTGATTTGTAGTCTGCAAAATTTGTGCTGCATATTAAATATATTCATGTAGTAAATGCTTACTCCATAACAATTTCTGGAAACGTATCTATGCAGTTTTTTAAATGGGGGCAAATTTTTTTTAAATGGTTATTAAATAAAAAATTTTGAGCATTTTTATTAAAATTGGGGGCAAATGTGTAAGAGGAATTTGAAAATGTTTTTCAATTGGGGGCATTTTTTCATAATTAGGGGCAAATGGGGGCAAATGTGTCAGTGGAATTTGAAAATGTTTTTTTTAATTGGGGGCATTTTTTTCCCATTGGGGGCAAATGTGTTAGTGGGATTTAAAAATGTTTTTTTAAATCGGGGGCCTTTTTTAAATTGGGGGCAAATGTGTTAGCGGAATATAAAAATGTGTTTTTTAATTAGGGTTATTTTTTACAATTGGGGGCAATTTTTTTCCCAATTTGGGGCAATTGGGGGAAAATGTGTTAGTGGAATTTGAAAATGTTTTTTTAATTGGGGGCATTTTTTTTAAGTTGGGGCAAAAAATTATTTTGGGATCGAGAAAATCAGCTATTTTGGGAATTATATGGACCCCTGCCCTCAACCTGTTTTATCAAAACAGAGTACAATTACTCTCTCGCTGCAATCAAGTCTGAGTTTATATATCAACTAAGGTATATCTCTTCAGTTTAGATTAGAATTGAGACTCTAACAGCGCAATTACAAGTTATACGCTCTTATATATAACATAGTTAAGCAAATCACAATATAGTTATGACTGATTTATATATATCTATGTAAATAGAATGGATTAATCGCAATACATGATTTATTTAATTACTAATGGGCAAATTTAGCTATATGAACAATACAATATAATTTACGCTATATTTGCTTCATTCGCGTAGCCTATTGGTTTACATGCAATGAGTTTTAACTCAATAATGCTTAGTAGGAATTGAGCTTTTGTCACAAACTCTGATTTTCAAATTCTTATAACTTTACAACCCAATGTCGTAGACCTTAGACTTTTCAAACTATGACTTTTGTTATATCAAATAATCTAAACTTAAAATATATAGTTATTTGAAGATTGGGATTTGTGGCAATAACAAAATTCCTTCGCATTATTCTTCTGATCGATATCCATAGCAGAGATACTGGAAAACAAATTTGAGTTACCAGCTACAGATCATGTTTTGCGTTATGATTGCTCAAATTGCGAATGAAAATTGAAAAAGAGTTCTTAATTTGATATTTGAATGGTCTAGAGAATCTATGCATATATCTAGCTATATATATATTTATATATCTATATTATGGATAAATATTAGTGCATTATAACAAGTTTGTATGTTTGAGGGAAAAAATATTTTTAAATGATGTTTCCGTCTTGGTTCTGTAAATCAGATAAACACTTGAACACAACTGTTGATTCACAGAGCAGGAAAATGAAATCATTATCTAATTCTATGTTCTATACTTTTCATACCCTATTCTATTTTACATTCAATTCTTTTACTCCATTCTATTCTCTCTTTCATTCTATATTCTATTCTCTGTTCTTTTGTCTATTCTCTTTTCCAATCTTCTGTATTGCATGTTATTTTTTTATTGTTATCTTTTTTCCATTCTCTATTCTATTTTCCAATCTCTGTCATATTCTCTATTCTATTTTTTTTTATTCCAATCTCTATTATATTCTCTATTTTATTCGCTATTATGTTCTTTAATATATTCTCTATTCTATTTTCTATTTTATTCTCTATTCTTTCCTCTCTTTCAATCCAATAGTTTCTTTATTTTGTTTATTCTGTCTATCCTTCTTTTTCTCCAAACTTTCATAGTTAAAAAAAAAAATTAAACAAATGTTGAGTGGTCTTTCTTTATAATATAACCAAAGAAAGAAAACACAAGTAACTGGGTGAGTCCAAAAAAATTATTTTGAAAAAAGAAATTTAAAAAAAATGACGGGAAATTTTTTTTCAATTGTTTTCTTGTTTTCCAAAATTTCATAAAAAATCATTAAAAGTTGAATGAGATTGTGGAAGACGATGCCTGGCCGCGTTAAACTAGTTCCACAAGATTCAACAGAATGAGATAGAACGGATACGGGGCATAGTACTGATATCATCATCTACAGTCTACACGTGCGATATCGATATTGACTCTAGTTCTGAACCCTCTAGTAATAAATTATAAGAAATATATATACTGGAAGTTATTTATGCGTTTTATTAGAGTCTGACAAATATATTTTTTATCTTATCCCTAATCCCTAATCCTAATCCCTTATCCATTCCATTTGTTTGAATTAAATCCCAGAATTTTTTTTTAAAGAAATAGGAGAAATTATAAGAAAAAGACTGAAACTTGAAGATGTCTAAAAACTGACTGAAATATGAAACGAAATACATTTTAGGTTGAAATAATATATTTTTACAACTTGATGTTGTTTATCTTTCATATTTCAAACATACACTTTTTGATATAACATAATTCAAAGTTTGAAATATCAAAGGTTTTTATAACACCAGGTACCAAAGATTATAAAATTAGAGTTAGTGGCAAGAACTCAATTTGTTGAATTCTGCCCCCTCCCCCTCCATCAACCTTCTCACCTCCGTCTTTCTAAGTCTAACAAGACAGAGTTAAGGTGTTATATAATGCAGTCTTATTGTTTAGACCAGAGATGTCCCCAACTTTAACGAAATTCAATTGCTTTTATTGGATTCTTGGTTCAACACCATCTCATGTTTCACAGAAAACAGTCCTAGCTCCTTATACCATTCAATTTATACCAGGTGTTTCTACGAAATGACCGTTTTTATTTGCGAACTTTTGCTCATGAAGCGTAATAGGTTTTACGCGTTTTTGTGCAATGTGTTTTGCGAAATATTCGCAATTCCGGACTTATTGTGTAAGTTGTAAACTTTTCCACAAAACATGATATTTTAAAGCAAATTGACTAAAATTTATACTTTCAGCACTGATTCATCACAACTGAAGGTTTATTGAAAAATAATACAAAAACCTACAAAAATAATTATGATTATGCTATTTTTAATTGGTTCCTTTAAGGTACAACAACTTTAAAAACTTCGAAGGCTGATTGCGCAAATCGCTGTTTTTTCGCGCAACAGTGCTACGCAACGTTTCGTTTCGCAAAAACTGCGCAAATGCATACCTTTAAATAAACCAGATACGTGGGGGGGGGGGGTTACAGTGTACACCCTTCAATCTACCAGGTTTCAGTATTTAGTAAAGTGATATTTCTTAGATATTCTGAGTCAAATTTTATAATATTAATTTCGGTTTTTATGATTTGTACATAAAAAATCCATGAAATATTTAAAGTAGCCTACTTTTAAAATCCAAGCTTTAAAGTTTCTGCATGATATTTATCGACGATTATAAAGGTTTTCCCAAAATTTAAAACTGCAAATCATGATTAATCTTCATGAGGTAGATTTCAACTGATATTTTCTATCTTTAAATGACTACGGTTCATGCAATGTTTAAAGAATTCATGAAGACAAGTTAACCCTATTCCCGCTGGGGGGGGGGGTCAATTTGACCCCCCCTGTAGTTTTTTTTACATAACTCAAAAAGTATTGGTCTGAGGCTGTTGAAATTTTCTGAATTTTCTTACATACCCATAGCCCTCCCTTTAGGCCTAAAACAGGGCTTTAATACTAACTGCCTGAGTCCTCAGGCACACTGCCTGAATGACTGCTTTTTCCTGTAACAAACTAAATCTTTGTTTTGACCCACTTTCACTTGTCAGATTTTGATAAAATTTAGCTTTTTGGAAAGCCTTTGACAAAAGGAAACAAATTGCACAAGTTTTGCGAAAAAAAAATTGCTAATTTTTTGCAAACAACCTGTCAAAGGAAATTTGCACATTTTTAGTTTTTCTTGATTAAAAATCATGTTATTTAAAATTTTGCAAAAATTTTTGCATATTTGAAATGGCATGGTCAAGGGCTTTTCAAAAATGTATAATTTTTCATTTTTTTGACAAATTTTTTTTTGCACACATTTTTACTATATAACTGGATTTTGCGATAAAAAATTCAATTTTTGCAAATTTGCAAATTTTTTTGCAGATTCTAAAAGTAGAGCACAAGAGCTTTCTAATGATGTATCATTTGTCATATTTGGACATCAAACATGGGATTTAGAGGGGGGGGGGGTCAAATTGACCCCCCCCCAGCGTATCCTGGTTTTCAAGTACCCCAGCAGATATAGGGTTAAATTTTAAATTAATTTGAAATGTCCTTAGAATGGCTGCAGTACACTGTCCCACTATACTAATAAAATTTCATTAGAAATTGAAAGAAATTGAGCCGGTTTTTTAATCTAGAATCTAAAGTTGTATCCATTCAATTCAAATCGTCGGTTCTAAACTGTTTTGAAATAACCAGTGAATATGATTTCACCAAGACCAGAAGTTTAAACTTTTTGTTCGAATATTTAGTTTGAAGAGATTAATACGTGAACACTGCTCTCTGTATTCCTGTGATCTCTTGTTGGTGGAGTGTAGAATATTTGCCACTATAGTTTCAGTAAGTAAATATTTCCATTCACTGAAATTAAAGGATTCACATCTCTAATTGGATAATGAGATAGATAGAAAGATAGATTTTACAGTTACCGCAATGCAATTTCTATTGGTTCAGAATAGACAACAAAGATATGACTGAACCCTGACTAATGGACTCGGCATTCAGGAGTGTGGTTGCAAAGCAAGCAAGAAGCTTTCAAAGATTTCCAAAAGGAAAGCCTATTAAAAATACATGTTGTGTGTACTTTCTAAAGATATCAAAAACCTTAGTTTGAATAATATTTCTTCTGAACCCTAAATCCATCAAATAAAGTTATGAAATCTTGGAATTTATCTGTCAGTCTCAAGCTGATATATAGACTCAGACTTAAAGTTATGATGAGCAAAATATGTTTGCAATGTTTCTTGCATAGCTTGCACTTTCTCTGCACAAAGGAATCTTCTGTCAAATGATTATATTTTTATAAAATGAAATGTATATACACTGGGCCTCTAGGGCGCTTTGTACCCCTTTACATATTACCAATGTTAGCAAATCTAAACCCTGAAAGTCGCCATTTTTAATCGTTCTCAGGTTTTTTTTTGCCACAAACTCAATTTTCTAATCCCTGTATCTTATGAACCTGATGGTGTACACCTTTGATGTTTCAAACTTAGATTATTTGATCTACCAGAATTCATAGTTTGAAATAACTAAGGTCAACGACCTCAGGTTGCAAAGATAGAGAGATTAGAAAATCTGAATTTGTGGCAAAGACTCAATTCCTTTGTGCATTTTCAACAAAATAAGTTTGACATTTTTTCCGGCCAAATTTTTTTTTCAGCTTCGACCAGCCATTTCCTAGGAACATGTGAGTTGGCTCAACAGTTTTCCGGCTCGATCGGTTCAGCCGTTTTAACATTTTTCGGATTCAAACAAACAAACAAAACCCAAGACAATCGCACAAAGTATATATAAAGAAAAATGCATGTTTACTTGGATCTATATGATGCATAAACAACAACAGAACACAACTAGAAAACTGTGGAATTGAAATACGACATGTTTATTCTTAGTCGTAAAGTCGTTTTTTCCTTTGTTTCCTATTTTCAACGGTAGAAAACAAAAATTCTCCAACAGTTAAAAACTTAATTTTTATATTTTTGTACATTTCCAGTAATGTGCGGAATCAAACAATTGAATTTAAAACTTATAAAACTGCCCAGTCAGTGGCGTATTCAGAGGGGGGCTTAAATTTTTTCTTTCCAGGGGGCGGGCTCAGCACCCGTTGGGGCATGAAAACCCCCTGAAATCAATAGATTTCACTGGTCCAGGGGGGGCATAGCCCGAAAAGCCCCCACCTGAATACGCCTCTGTGTCCAGTGCCTAGTGCCTACCACCTTCTTAATCCCCCACCCCCATCCTTTTTCCCCCCCCCCCCCTCCTCCCCCCTCTAATATAAATTAAATGAAACCGTTTCCAATATGCGACATTTCTTTGCTTTCATTGCCAAATCATTTAGTAGACACATAAAAGAGTATATTTAAGACCAAAGACCAAAATTAAGAATAAGAATATTAGAATTTAGAAGTCTTATGTCGTCATTATTCTAAACATGTCAAACCGTATCCAATATTCTTGCTTTTTAAAATTTGTACCATCATTAAGAATGCATTTCTTATTTTAGATACAAAATGTTTATTCAAGGACAGCTTGTTTGACATTATTTAGTCCGCTTTAATTTCCTGAAACGTATTAGGAAATATTGTACTTTTATTTCAAAACTGCATTTGGAAGTGGGGGTGGGGGGGGTGATGGGAGGGGGGGGGTTAAGTGCTTATTTTTAAATGATGATGAAAGGTCAGCTGTACGTATACATAAAGTATGTATTGTATTTGTATACATAGAAATTATAGTTGAAGGATTTTTTTGTAAAATATCATTTTTAAATTTTCAGTCAATTTTCTTTATCATCTTCGTTTGAAAAATAATAATACATTTTTTTTAATGAACAGAAACTTTTTTATTTAAGAATCAAACTTTTTAGAGACTAATTGTACGTTTTAATTTCCTGTTAACAGAATCAACCACTGCCGGTTGCAAAAGTCATGGCTATTGTTTTGTACTTTTGTTTCTGAACTGATTCGGGGGGAGGGGGGTGGTGGGGGTAGGAACATAATTTCCCTTTTCGGAATTGCTTAACCCTATTCCGACTGAGGGGGGGGGGTCACCATGACCCCCCCTTTCGTTTTTTTAAGATGACTCAAAAAGTAATGGTCTGAGGCTGTTCAAATTTTTTTTACTTTTCTGACTAGTACATGCCCCTCAAATTAGGCTAAAGGACGGGCTTTTATACCTACTGCCTGGTTCTCAGGCATACTGCCCTAATGCCTTATTTTACCTTTACCTGTATCACTCTAGTTTGCCAAGTCAATTAGCCCCTGATCCAATCAGGGTTCAGCCATGTGTTTGGTCTATTCTAAACCAATAGAAATTGCATGGCGGTAACGTCTATCTTTCTATCGGCGCTTTAACAGTAAATGGAAATATTTACTTCTGCTGAAACTATGGTGTAATATCTACTCAATTCTCTTCAGTAAGATCTATTTAATTCTCTCCAGTAAGATCTATTTAATTCGATTCAGTAAGATATATGTAATTCTCTCCAGTAAGATAATTCTCTCCAGTAAGATCTATTTAATTCTCTTCAGTAAGATATATGCAATTCTCTCCAGTAAGATATATTTAATTCTCTCCAGTAAGATATATTTAATTCTCTCCAGTAAGATCTATTTAATTCTCTTCAGTAAGATCTATTTAATTTTCTTCAGTAAGATATATTTAATTCTCTTCAGTAAGATCTACTTAATTCTCTCCAGTAAGATATATTTAATTCTCTCCAATAAGATATATTTAATTCTCTCCAGTAAGATATATTTAATTCTCTCCAGTAAGAACTATTTAATTCTCTCCGGTAAGATCTATTTAATTCTCTTCAGTAAGATATATTTAATTCTCTCCAGTAAGATCTATTTAATTCTCTCCAGTAAGATATATTTAATTCTCTTCAGTAAGATCTATTTAATTTTTCTTCAGTAAGATATATGCAATTCTCTCCAGTAAGATATATTTAATTCTCTCCAGTAAGAACTATTTAATTCTCTCCAGTAAGATGTATTTAATTCTCTCCATGGTAAGAACTATTTAATTCTCTCCAGTAAGATATATTTAATTCTCTTCAGTAAGATATATTTAATTCTCTCCAGTAAGATATATTTAATTCTATTCAGTAAGATCAATTTAATTATGCAATATTCTCTGTTAAAGAGATGAAATAATTCTTTTATTGAAGGAATAAACCCTTGTCTCTTTGTACAAGTATAACTTGGTAACACTAATTACATTTATGTAAATTGTGAACTATAAACCCTGAACAATGTATTCAGCTCCATGTTACCCAAGGGTACAGTAAACCAAACTACTTTTCTAAACTCAGGGAAAAAAGAAGGTTTAAAAGATAATTATCTTGTATTTTCTAAACCGAAAAACGCTGTTTTCTTAGCGATCGTTTTTTAATTTGTTTTTGCAAGTATTTTCTTTTAGGGTTAAAGATTGGATAGCGGAAGGAATGTATGTAATTCGAATTTTTATCTTCTCGGATTTTAGTAAAACAAATCCAACTCCCCCTGAAACGTGTCTGCTAGAGGTATTTAGATGGTTTACGCAAACTCAAAGAAACCAGTGGAATTATTAGCCCATCTTTATTTTTTTGCAAATTTCAACCCGAAAAGTTTTGATACTTCAAGTTCTGAATTCTGTTAGATCAAAAAAGTTTTAAAATGTCAAAGGTTTTCACCATCATGTTGCAAAGGTATAGAAATATAAAAGTTAAGTTTGCTGATATATTCCCGGTATGATTCAGTAATTATTTTACAAAGGAAAATATTTTTGCGAAAATATTATGACGGAGAAATTGAATAATAGATAAGTGCAATTATTTTCTAAAAATCTGAGAAATTATTGCAAACCTGTCAATGCCATAATAGCTTGTTACCAGCTATATTAACGACACAAAATTGTAAATTTCATTCGAGTTTATAGAGATGCATATTTATGTTTTTTTGATCTAATTTATCAACAATTGTTCTTTTTAATTCAAACTGTTTTTTTTTCTGATAAGTTCAAAGACCTTCATCATTCTACTATTTTCAGGTAAAAACTTTATAATTCGTCTTTGCGAATTTTCTCCTTAGTCCTATCCCTGCTGGGGTACTGTAAAGCCAGGAGTATCCCCCTTTTTTAATGTCCAAATATGACAAATACAATCTAAATCATAAACATGTTTGCAAAATTGCAAAAATTTAATTTTTTTTTCAAAAATCAAAGGTCCAAAAAGTGATAAAATATACATTTTTGAAAATCCCTTGACAATACCATTTCAAATATGCAAAAATTTTGCAAAATGTTTAGTAACCTGATGTGTAGTTGAGAAATCCTATGAATTTGCAATTTTCTTTTGACGCGGTGTTGAAGGAAAAAGTAGTCATTCAGGCAGGATCGAGGCTGTTGGTATTATAGCCCAATGTTAAACCTAAAGGGAAGGCTATGGGTATTTAGGAAAAGTCAGAAAATGTTAAACAGCCTCAGACCAATTCTTTTTAAGTAATTTAAAAACCAACATAAATAGGATTAAAATTTCTGACAAAGCATTCCAAATTTTAACCACTGAGTCAAGAATGTTTATACTTAAATTTACAATTTAGATAATTCTGCACATTTTTAGATGAACCTGGAAGGCTGGAATACATCATGATGCTCAAATTAATATTTTTATGAGGAGATGCTTTATTTGATGTACCGTCCCTTATTTGCTGTCCACAGTCTCTACGTACATTGTACTACTTGCTCTAGCTGTACATAATGTCAGTACGGTAATTTAAATGATTAGGCACACACCGGACTAACCAAGTGAGCAGCAATCGGTTTCTTCTAATTGAAATCAAACGTGTTTTGGTCTTTAATTCAATAATCATTTACTTTACGGATTTGTTTATAATACATTTTTATTCAAAATGCATATGCCAACAAAAAAGTATTTAAGAAAAAAGGCTAACAAATCATGCTTAATGGGTCCAATTGTGATCGAAAGTCACAGCTTTCTGGAATATTGACAGAACCGTTAAATCCACGTGGGCGGTGTATTAAGTTTACTGTTTTCAGACTTTTTACAAAATATTCTACTATTGAAAAAAACAGTGCAAAAATACAATACCTTTGATTTAACAATAAACCTTCTATCCTTAACAGTCCTTTCAGAAAGACAATATTTCAGGTTTGCAGTTGTAAATACTAAAACATTTATAAGAGAACATTGCACAACAATGCTTATATGCCAGACTGTCCTATTTATCATAGTAAATTCAAAATGTTGTTTAAAATAACCAAAACAACTGTTTGTGTGATATTCAACAAAACATTTTCTATTGCTCTGTTACCATTTAAGGGCGGCCAGAATAAAGGAAATAAAAAGCCTGAAACTGATGTGAGTGAATCTACAGAGTATAATAAAAAATGTATTTAAACTGTATAAAAGAGTATACAAATAATGGTTGATAATAATGAATTTAAGAAACCCGAATCTCTCTGGCACACCCTCCGCCTTTCGTCCGCCTCATATGACGGGTTAATCCTTTTCCTTTCGATTCCTCATGACTACTAACTCCCTGTTTCGGTTTTAGCCTTGCAAACCTTATTTTCCGCTCTTTCCTGTGTCAAGCCTCATGGCCTGAATAGGCTTGAGTTTTAAAAAGAGAGTTTAACGGCGGCTGGAATTTTGCGCAACTTGAAAGCATTCCAGACGTTGAAAGCATTCCACGTGTTAAAAGCCTTCCAGGCGTTGAAAGCGTTCCACGCATAGAAGATTGAAGGATGTAATTTTTTAACAGACAGACTCTGAATACACTATACACGAGGCGACTTATCATCCGCCCCACTTTCTGTCCGACCTATAGCTGTATACAAAAGAGCTAATAAGCTGTCATTCTATAGGCCAGATTACTTGCAATCTAAGCTTAGCTCCGGGTCTGTATGGGGACTGAAGGGGTTACATCACTAGAACTATCCAATCTGAGCTTAGCTCTGGGCCTCTATTAGAACTGAATGGGTTACATCAATGCACTTATCCTTATTCTGAGCTATTGAGCTCACACTAGTTACAGTACATTTTGGACCGGCATTTCTTTGCTTTCATAACCAAATCATTTAGTAGGCACATAAAAGAGTAAATTTAAGACCAAAGACCAAAATTAACACTAAGAATATTAGAATTTAGAAGTCTTATGTCGTCAATAATGTCTCATTGTTTGTGGGCTACCCTGTAAAATATATTTTTATACATTTAGTTGCATTCCTACAGCCTAGGAGCAGAGCTCTGCTAGAAAGCTCTCTATTTGCAGTGAACGCTGAGAAAGGTAGCTGCACATATAGAGGGAGGAAAGGCCATACGGCCCTGAACCCCGTGCTCAATTAGCTAGCCTCCTTCTGAACTAAAGTACCCACGGCCGGGGTACTAAGTCAAGAAAAAGGAATATAAAGACTTAATATGTCTAATACTAATCCTACAACAAAATTACCTCTGAGCGGGTCACTTGAAGGAATAGCATCCCTCCTATTAAATGAAAGTAAAATTGTGTGGTTCAAAGCAGGGAAGCTATTGCTCCCTCGCTGCAAATAAAAACTAACTTGAAGTGCAAGAACAGAATGTGCAGAGCTGAGACTGCAATTACAATTAAGCAAAACATACAAAAAACAGAGAGGGTACAATGAAAGGGTGATCGTGCGCTGTCTTCTAATGGCGCAAAGACAGCGACTCGTAAACATTCTTTCAAAAGCAGGGCTAAAAATTGATGGGCAAAGGGAAGCAAGAAAAAAGAGAATCTGCAGACGTTCAGATGGAGAAAGGTGAAATAAGATAAACTTTTGAAAATATTAACTGTGCCTTGTACCATTTTATTTTATAACAATTATAAAAAACTTGTAAAAAACTAATTTGAAATACATTTCGATCACTGTTAAAAAATACAGAATGTCCCAGAAAAAAACTGTGCAGTAGGGGTATTAGTTACTGAGGAAACAATTTTTGTTAAATTTTTACAATCAAGGTGTCATTACAGGGGACATTAGTTTCAAAACTAACACTCGGCCCATTTCTAACACTAAGTGTAAGTGTCTAACACTAAGTGTTAGAAATAAAGTCGATAATTAAAACTATAATTAACATTTTCTTAAACAAGACGAGGACATCAGTTTTCAATTTAAAACTTTTTTAAAAATCAAAATTATAAAAGGAGATCTTTTTATATTAAATCTCTTGACCGTTTTCAAGACAACGTCAGGTTTTCCATTTTCGAACATATCCTGAATTTGAACCAAATTCGAGACATAATCAAATCCCGTTTTTGAGTATAATCCACAATTCAAAACAAAACTCACTTTCATAACTTACATAATAAATCACTGAAAACAAAAATTATCTTATGAAGACTAAATTAACTTCTGAATTATTTTTAGAATCTAATTTTCCACATTTTATTCGTTAAGTTAGAGAATATGGATGATTTATTTTCAAGCATTTTAAACAAACAATTTCCCGCATTTTTAGTTAAATTTATGATGTATAAATTATATTAATATTTTGATTTCTCAATGCTGTAATGATTTTTAAATTATAAAAGTTTGTTTTTATTTCCTATTTAGTTTATATTTTACCTTATCAAAAAATCTTGTTTTGTTACGTAAGTGCGTAAATTTACATTGATATGAAATCCGGTAACTGTTTCAAAATAGGGATATGTTCGAAAATGAAATCAAGAATTATCAAAAACATAGTTCTCACAGCTTATTATTAGTTTACAATTGACATTTATTGTTTTAATATACAGTTTTAGCCATTTTTTTTTAATATATGGTGTTCTATTTGTCTTGGATTTAAAGATGTATATACTCTTGAAAAAGATAACTTTGCAGATTTGACCCATTTCTAACACTCAGTGTTAGTAATGGGCCAAGTGTTAGTTTTAGAACTAATATCCCCTGGATTAGAAATCTCAATATTTCAGTTATTTCATATACTCATATATTTATACATTATATAAGTGCGCTCTTATGAAAACCGAGAGATCGTCTTCAAAATATCAATCAAAAAAGGTATTGCGCAACTAAAATATTTTCAAAATATAGTCTCTGATCTGTTTTGCATTACTGAAAAAATAAACATTTTTTATGATTTCTAATCTAACCGAAACTAAGTGGTTTTTAATTAGAGAATATATCGCCGCCTTTTGAATTTAAATAAATTCTTGTTTTGACAATTTTGCTTCATTTTATAATTTAAAAGCTGAACGAAGCTCTTTACGCAGGGATATCCAACAAAACATTATATAATAGTAAAAAATGTTTGGAATTTAAAAATGATTTTTTAAAAAAAGAAAACCATAAATATCCGTGCAAACTATACAATGATAACTGTATTTTGTTCTTTTAAATCTGATGACAACGTATCAATTTTACATTAAAAATTCCGTGTTTAGTGATCACACTATTTTCATATGTACTAAATCTAGACACTACATAGTCGTAATTTAAATTTGTGCATTCCTGATTAACAACGGTACCCTTAAAACTGTAATCTGATCAATAATGTTGAAGAGGATGACGTATTTCTGGCTTCAATAAGCGCTTATTACTGATGAATTCTTAACTGTTTCTGAAGAAAACATCACGCAATTCAGTTTTGCAATGAAACAACAAATGCAAATAAAATGCTTTTAAAAATAAAAACATGGTCTGCGCCGGATTACAATCCTGCGAATTCGTTTCTCTTAGTACAGCAATTTTTGATACATAAGCTTCATCTAAAATTGTCAGGCATATTCCCTTTTGAACTTTAAAACGCGCCTGGTACGAGTGAGCGCAAAATGAATCGAGAGCTCGTGAAGGAGCGGTGGACGAGCAGAGCGCGGCACCAAGTCTTCATCGGAGCCTGTAAGGCCTTTAAGCCTTCACTTCCATTTGATTCGGCGTAGTATTAGTAACCTTAAAATGTTTATTATATTTCAGATAAAAATGAGAATGAGAACTGTTCGATTGGAGAACTCTCATACGGAATTGTACAAATTCTATCTAATGAAAAATTTGTCGGAGCAAGTTTTTAAGGGAACGGTTGGAAATCTGAAGTGCGTATGTCATTGGAGAGTCACTTGAAGTTACAGTCCCTTTAATTGTATTTTTAAGTCTTTAAAAGCTGTTTAAACACACTTCATCGTGAATTTCATAATGAACGTGTTAGAACGTAATCATCGTGCTATAATGTTAAACTAGCTGTACATTAAGCATGTGCATGCTATACAAGTTTTGATTGGTTCACGGATTTTTCCCAAAAAATAGGATATTTCCAAAATAATTTTTTTGAAATGAAATACCATTGACTTCTGCTTTGTTTCAAAGCTTATTTGATCTATAGAAATAGCCATTGAAATAAGACAAGTACACAAACGTTTCAAAAAATTACCTATAACATTTTGGCACGACGTGCTATAAAGTTTTTGGACTTCAATTTTCTCTATATCTTAAAGGTTCTCGATAAAGGGAAAATTTCTGTCCTAAAACTTTATAACACTGAGAACCAAAATAACAGTGAATTATAAGTAGTTAATAATCTAATGCGTGGGTAAATAAATTTATTTGTTGAAAGTTAATTAAATAATTTTATTTTATTTCTTTGTGTTGAGCTGGGAGAGTAAAGCTGGATAAAGCAAACATCACTCCACTGTAGGTAAACCAACCATTCATCTTGATTTTATACTTGCTACAGTAATAGCCAGAAAACACTGGAATAAGAAAACGACATTGTAGCAATACTTAATTTGATTTTGTTACAAAGCAAATAGTTTTACAAGACACTTTTTAATTCATTAATTTAGAAATATTGGTCTGTTTACAATACGTAATGGCTGTGTTCAATGCTCATTGTACTTTTTATAGTTATAACTTGATTCTAAAAGACGACTTTCTAGTTTAGAGTTTTCTGGATATCACTGTATATAGTAGACCTCTGTAACTAACAAAAACAGTTCATTAAAACTTTCCTGGTCCGGATTTATAAACAAAGTTTATATTTTAAATCTGAAAACTTAAAGCAAATGTTTTATCTCTTTTGCCAGAATATTCTAAGACAGGAGTAATGATCAACCAATCTGAGAAATATGCACAATAGGACCTATAATATTTTAAACATGAAGACGACATTTACGCAAGCTATGTGTATTTGATGTTCTGTCCAAAACTGTGGAGAATGCACGAGTTTTAGTTTATAGCTTTTAAAGGTTAAAAATAATTATTTAAAGTGGGATGAATTCCAGAGAATCATGTTTGATTGATTGAAAAATATGAGAGACTGCGAGGGTTCCAAGGGTTAAGTATATCACTCGTCGATTTCGGTGATCGAGTTAATTATTTAAACTAATTAAAGTTTAGATTTAGATTAAGTCACAATCGTGCATCTATGGGTCAAAACTGAACTTTTTTATTTCTGGACTCAGTATTGGCCTGAAAATAAACTGATTATGTGAAATGGGTCTGTTTCCATTGCACAATTAAAGTGTTCATTGGACTATTAAAATTCAACTACGTTGGCACCTTCTTATTCCACAGTTTTATGAGTCCCACTGTACTGGTTTTATTCGCTATAGTTACACAACTACTTTGATTGCTTTTACAGAGATTACAGGAGATTGTGAAATTTACAAGACAAAGAAATGTAAAATTGGACATTCAACAAAATTTCTAAATTCTGAAAGACCAGAATTTCAAAGATTCCATTCGATCGCCTCGGATGCGGCGTTTATCTCATTCATCTTAATCAGAATGTCCCTCACAACACTACAATGAAGGCCCCTCTTAGAAACAGTTTTGTAGATGAATTGACAGACGTAAAAGTAATCTTTCTAATTCATTGTTTTTTTTTAGCGAATGAGTTACTGACAAAGAATAATACTTTAATAACAACCTAAAACGATTTAAAGGTATGTTTTTAGACTAGAATAGTCTAGAGAGGGTCTATTTAATAGTTTAGTAAAGGAATTAAGACTTGAAAAGTTGTAAAGCTGGAGGAGCTTTGAAAGTAAGAAATCAGACTTAATTAATACTCTGAAGACTGATCTTTTATAGGAAACCCTGTAGTTTAAACCTTCTGACGTGTTCGTGATGTTTTATAGGAAACCCTGTAGTTTAAACCTTCTGATGTGTTCGTGATGTTTATAGGAAACCCTGTAGTTTAAACCTTCTGACGTGTTCGTGATGTTTTCCACAAAATCTGAAAATGTCAGAAAAGATTTTCCTGATATTTAAAAGTTTTCAATAATTGGAAGATGAATAATTAGGTTTCCTGAGACCAACTAGACCAGGCCAAAACATATATAATGCAGGTTTCAGCTCAATCCATTCTAATATTAGATTTCATAATCAAAAAGTTTTTGAGTCTTTGTCGAAAACCCAAATATTCGAATCCCTATATCTTTGCAACATGAATATGTAAACCTTAGATACTTAGATTTTTTGACAACGACTCAATAACTTTCATAAAATGATTAAAAGATTGAAAGTTTTAAGTTATCTGAGGCCGAATTTTAAGAATTTGAGCGTTGTATTCAATGTTTCAAGATTTAAGCCGGCGGTAAATTGAAACCGGTTTTTGGGAAAGAGACGCGGCTCAAATTCGGACTCAGATTTCTTTTACAACTTTTTGTACAACTACGATTGAAAAATTCGTAATTTTGGTTTGATTTTCCTAGATCCAATTCTCCAATTATAAAGAAATGGAAAAAATGAACCAAAAATTTCTGTTTTTTCTTTTACGATAAAAATTTATTCTTATGCTGGCGGTTTTCTCTTTTTTTAAGGGTTTTATTTTTTTTCTGAATCATTTTATTCTCTAGTAGTCGTCTTTACCTGCTACAACTTCAATGAGAATAGGTATATTTCCACCAAGATTATTCATGATGAACAAGAACGTGGAAACTGTGATAGATCTGAAACATTTCTCAAGTTGCTATAAAAAGTTGTATCGATTTACCAGCTTGGTTTGACTTTAAGTTTCGCCAACAACACAACACCTTGGCGAGTGTCTGAATACGTTTTATTTTAAGAACAAGTTTGTTTTTAGGTTTTTAAAGTAATTGGAAAAACTCTCATAGGATCCAGCGTGAAAAATTGCAACAGTCGAATCCCTGTTATTTTCTAAATATTCCCGGCTGCTGGATCTTTGAAACAACTTCGCACTGTTCTTTATTTCTCGTCAAACAACTTATTCGATCACCTTTAAAAACATTAAGTGACTGTATACATAATCTTAGAGGGAGAGACCGGCTATGTAACATTGTTGAATTGAGAATGCAGTAATATGAAAAAAAAATCATTAGAATTCATTAGATACCAATGAGACATTTTTGTGGTGTGCTTTTTTAAATAAGGGAGTAAAGCGTTTGCAGTATATTACCTGATGTTTCAACCAGCAGAAGAAACGTTTTTTACAATTCTTGAACTAAGTTCAGCTATGTTACATAGCCGGTCTCTCCCTTTAAGTGACCCCAATTCACAACAGTACCATTAAAGTTTTTGTCGGAGCTTCAAGAAGAAGGATTGCGTCGGTTTTTTTACTTTGAAAAGTAATGAATTATGTAAATTTCGATGATATTGACCTGACATTGTCTGGAACTATCTCTAGAATATATAAATATATTGACCTGACATTGTCTGGAACTATATCTGTTGAATATATAAATATATTGACCTGACATTGTCTGGAACTATCTCTAGAATATATAAATATATTGACCTGACATTGTCTGGAACTATATCTGTTGAATATATAAATATATTGACCTGACATTGTCTGGAACTATANTAATTTTATAATTTTATAATTTTATAATTTTATAATTTTATAATTTTATAATTTTATAATTTTATAATTTTGTAATTTTATAGTTTTATACTTTTATAATTCAAAAACAATCATTTTTTGTAAAATTGATAAAGAGAGTCATATCTAATATTATACAGAATACCGTCAGTTTCCTATTATTCACCGTTTCCTGCAAACTTAAATGACTTAATTAAATGACATCAAATGATGGTTATTATAACGTTAGAACTGACGGGGGTCAACCCAGACCGAAATATATTTTCAATAAATGTGGAACTAACATCTCCTTTTTTTACTCTACAGAGGTTTGGTCCATTCAGCATAATTCATGGAAGGTTACCCTGTATTTCCATAGTAGTTTAGAACTTTAGATAAAATAAAATGTGTGAATAGGGTTGCTGTGTAAAAAATAAAAAGAAAAGAAACTTATAAGTTTAAAATTTGAGTATGAGTTGTCTTATTTTTTGCGCAAAACTTTGAATTTTCATTGTGAGGATTTTCTATACGTGCAGGACATTTGATTGACATTATTTTTGGTTAGTTCTCATTTCATTTCATCAGATGTGAACTTGCCTGATTCCCATTCTTTTCACGAGAATATCTGAAAATATTCCTCCGAAAACAACCCCACACCCTCCTCCAACAATAGAGCAGATCATGAACCAGTAACCTTAACAGAACAGAGATTCCTAAACGTCGTCTTTAAAATCGAACAATTTTCAGGTACAACGTGAATAATTTTATAATAAAACTCTGGAACAGGAAGACGACTGTAAAACTCAGGTTCTGGAAGACAGAAAACTTGATTTAATCTTTAAAACGTCATACTGAAGGTAACCCGGAATCTGATGACAAGATGTGTTGTGTATCAATAAAGATTGCACCAGGGGAATGATAGTTCTCTACCTGTGTGCTCAGTTAGTTGTACTGTTTACTAATATTGATATTCTGTAGGTTAGGCCAGAATCAACTTATAATAAACAAATATGCAGTACGCTCGCGGTATAGTTGATGGCCTATACAGTTAGTAAAGAATTAGCGTACTTAATAAATCTGTACAATAAACTTTTTGGGTTGCACAAATTATAACGTTTTTAGACTACACCATAATGCAAAGCTTTTAATACAGGGTTACCCACAAATGATGGGACTTCTGAGAAGATTCTACATAATTTATACTGCCTGTCTCCTTATTTTTATGATTTTCTGCAACTGTTAGTTTTTTTGCTTCATGAATAAGAAAAAATTATATTTATGGCATAGGACTTAACTTAACCTCGGAATCATCAAAAGGTTTCATGTTGTCTTTACAGGCGCATTCTTTGTGGGTAACCCTGTAGAATTGATACTTATTTTGTTATTTGATATAGCTAGCTCAGATCAAAGACGACTTTAAAGTCATGTTAGTGTCATGTATAGAGCAAGGGCGCTCCAATGTTGGTAAATGTCGTCTTTCTTTGAAGCTAAAAATTGCCATTCTAATACAAGTTATCAATTTTTGAATTAAAATTTTAGGGAGCCGCAAATGTATTATTCTTTTTATTCTCATATGAGGATTTAGAGTGTCCACTATACATTGCTATAAAGGTCGTCTTTACCTACATTGGAGCAAGGATTTAATGCAAGGAAAGTTATTTCAGAAGTGTACACATCTTTTGCACTGCAGTGTACTGTCTCTGGGCGGTAATGTAAACACAACGTAAGACGGATGTCGAAGCCTGACATGGGATCCATATTTCACATACAAAAATCAATGAAATACTCCGGTCATAGGAAACTATTATGTGAATTATCAAAATTATCAAAACTTAATGCTTTTAACCACCTCGGATACTAAACGAACACTGATACATCTATTATTATTTACAAATTCCGCCCAGAGAGAACTGGTTTCAATATATATATGCAGAGTATACGCAACTGAAATTGACTTTCCTTGCATTACATCCTTGCATTGGAGCGCATCCAGAATATCTAACCTTACAACCTTGGAGTTGGTTAAGAGGGAAACTGTGTATCTCACCCAAATAGATTATCAAGTACAATAGGTGGCAACAGAGAAATCAACCTATTATACACTACGTCACAAGTGTCAAATATAACAAGGAAAACGAAATTTTCTCAAATTAGTTGACATGTTTCCCAAGATGAAATGTAAAAACAGAAACTAAAGAACACATTAAATTGCACTTATTTTACTGTTAGCAAAGCACTTTATTGTAAAATTATCCCTATTATTGATGATTTTGTCGGACACAAAACCTGAATTGACACTTGTGACGACAGAATACAACTGTACTGTGAGTGTACAAATTCTACGTTGCCATCTATTGTACTAGAATCTATTTGATCTCACCTATTTCTTTTCCCTCATGATATGTATTAAAATAATTAAAGTTGTTATTCGCCCAACTGTACCCAGCAGTATGTCTGACAGCAGCTAAAATTAAAAAAGTAGAATATTTCGCTAAACTCAAAATGAGATGCGTTAAAGGGAGTGTTTGCGAAAAATGAAAAGGGGTATAGGCTTACGTCGAAAAATATTCTATGGTGATTTCTGCTAATCTTACTTTTATTTATTGCAATAAGGAGAAAATTGATATAAAGAATTAATACCGAATATTCGATCGTATATAGTTGATATTTCATTAATAATTTTTATTTATTATGATCCGAGAGTTACTTTTGAAACAATCATTCCTGTTTTGAGGATTTTTGATAATGAAGACGACATTTTCATATCTTCCAGGAATGTTCCAGTTGTAAGCGAAATATTAATTTTAAAAACCAAAATCAAAAATTTTATGAAATATTGTTGTATAATATCTGAATGTTTTGTTTGGAATTAAATGGATGTTTTTTACGACCCAAGTTGAATATTGCAATTTTCCGAATTTGTATGGACGCTACATTCTTCGGTATGAGTCTTTTTCAACATCCATTTAATTCCAAACAAATCATTTAGATATTATACAACCTATAATCATCGATTTTTTTCGACGCATTCGAATAACGTAACGACTAACGATAAAAAGTTTTAAAATACGATCTTTTTCAAAATCGATCCTTTCTAAAAACGACCGTTTCGTATTTTCTTCGTCGTTTTTAAAACGAAACGATCGTTTTAAAAAAAAAAAGTGAAAACGATCCATCCCTACCTGAGAGCAGCAAACAAATCATGGCTGGTTGCCAGAATCCTTTCTTGATAGAAATCAGATAATTTCGCAGAGAAAACTTAGGACCAGATTCCTCCTTAAAAAATTCACGTTTTTTATGAAATATATGATACTAGCCTTAGAGGGCGCTTCGCGCCCATCTTCTAAATTAATTGTGAACATGTTCTCTTTGTGTACATCGTAAAACAAAACAAAAATGATTCGCGGATTTTCACAAAAAATTTCGTGGATTTTCAAAATTTTAAAAAATTTAATGAAGATCGAATTTTGATGGAGACAAATATTTAAAATTTCAATCATTCATAAACCTTCCCTGGGGTCCCTAGACGTCCCACAAAAAATTTGGGCCCGATCGGTTCAGCCGTTTTGACGTTTATTGGATACAAACAGACAAACAGACAGACAAGCCAAATTTATATATGATAAGTATCATTATACGGTTCATGACAATTCTTAAAAAACATCTTTTCTGTTCCATTCACAGGATCTCAATAATGTTCTTCATCTATGTATAAATTTGGCTTGTCTGTCTGGGTGTTTGTTTGTTTGTTTGTATCCAAAAAACGTCAAAACGGCTGAACCGATCGGGTCCAAATTTTTTGTGGGACATCACGTGACCACCGGGAAGGTTTATGAAAGATAAACATTTTAGAAAAATGTGTTTTAAAGTTTTTTAATTTTGTAAAAAAAAAATTTAAATTCTTGAAAATCCGCGAATTTTTTTTTAAAATCCTCAAAATTTGTTTCTTCTTTGTTTTAAAATGTAAACAAAAAGAACATGTTTACAAAATAAATAGAAGATGGGCGCGAAGCACGCTAAAAGCCTAGTATGATTATATTCTTTATATTATTGTAAGCTATAAAAGGCTCAACAGAATAAAGTTTCAAATGAACATCCATGCAAACATGGCAATGCCCGATTCACAACGGTACTAATTTTCTCATCAATAATGCGGAAGATAATGTCGATGTTCTAGGGTTAAAGGTGTTAAATTCTAATAATTCCTTTATGTCTACTATGAAGAGATATATTTTGATATTTGTTTGGTTAACCCTATTCCCGCTGTAGTTTTTTCTACATAACTCAAAAAGTATTGGTCTGAGGCTGTTGAAATTTTCTGACTTTTCTTACATACCCAAAACATGGCGCCTCAGCACCCCTTCCCTCCTCCCGCTTGGTCTTAAATTACGATGTTAGCTAAGAATCTTCAAACCAAGCTTTACAAATTCCCGTGGTTCTCCCGATTTCCGATTTCCCCAAACAAAATTTGAGCCAAATCAATTACGGGATTCTTAAGTTATGATCGGATACACAAACAGAACAAAAAACAGACAAACAGAGATTGCTACTTTATACAGTGATCACCAGAAAACTCTAGAATATGAAGTCGACGTTTAGTCTCAAGTTTTGACTTTAAAAAGTCCAATGACTCTGATGCATAGCAATTGTACAGTGAAAACAAACCCATTTCACTTAATAAGTGATTTAATACCTTGCTAGTAAAGCTATTTGCTTTTCAAGAACTTAAAATGCAGTTCAGAATTGATTTTATGTCGTCTTCTTATTCTACAGTTTTCATGGTTATCACTGTTTATTTATAGATTCTGCATCTAAAATCATGCTTACCAGGGCGCTTTTATTCTCAACAGAAGCTTGATCATTCTTTACTTTGTATCTTGGATCCTAAATTGTTTATTTTTATAACAAAATTTAAATATTATTTATCTTTATTTATACAAGAAAGAAACACAAAAAACCTCAGTATTTGAAACCTGTTGACTTCTGAGAATTTATAAGTTTAAAAGACAAAATTCTCAACTCGAAAAACTAATTTGAACCATCAGCAGTGGGATTTTGACGTCAAACTCTGATAGAAAATAATTATTAAAACCCGAATCTAAAGAAACAAAGTTTAGAACCCTAATATTGTAGGTTTACTAAAAAGTACAAGTTCAACCCAAGAGCAAAGGTCTATAGAAAAACTTGAAAGTCTACTCGGTCTCAATGGTTGGTGGATGCATTATAAACTGTGTAGAAAGTAAATATGTATGGTCGCTTTAAGGTTTAACATCTATAAAGACGTAAATCTATACGCTGACAGAGATTAAAACTTTTAAGTTGTTAATCCCTGGATTAAATAATTTTGAGGGATAACCAAAATTTATGGGTTCAAAAAATTATTTCTCAAATTTAAAAGTTACGCAGTGGATATTGAGATTTCAAGAAATTTGACCCCAAGAAATTCGTTAATTAAACCCACCCCAACCCCCGCATTATACTCAAATATACTTGTCTTTTTTATTTACAATTTATTTTTTAACGCATCATAATCTAAGTTTGTTTCCCTTTTTTCACTTGAAAATCAATTGTTTTTCTTATCAGTTTTCTGTTTAATTTCTAGTGATTTTCTTGTGAGGTTTGGAGCATCTTTAACGCTGAATTTTAAATTTAATGAAATTGATTGATCAAAGATATATAGTAACTACATAGATTGAGTCATTGCCACAAAGTTTAATTTTAATTCCATTATCTCTACAATTAACCCAATGTTGTTGACCCGAGTTCAAACTTTGAATTCTGATGGATCAAATAATCTAAGTTTGAAATATCAAAGGTTTACGCCATCTGGTTTTAGAGATATAGGTATTAGACAATTGGGATTTGTGGCAAAGACTCAATTCCTTTCTTAATTTTAAATTTTTGGTAAAATAAGACCTGATTAAGTTCGTGGACTGATTATACCTTGATAAAGATGAGAAGAGCAGCAATAATTAAACCAGGTGCTCCAGCCATAACATACGCACTTCTCCATCCGTATCCAAGTATATCAGCCTTTTAAAGGGACTGTACAAGTAATTTAAAGTGTCCCTCCATTCAAAGATGGCAACGTCGTTACCTTTAAAAGCTTTGTCTGATCAAGTATGAATTAGTTATCAATATTTATAATCTTAAGAACTAATTGTTTTCAACTCTGGTTTCTCTACAGACATGATATGCGTGTTTTTATTGCAGGAAAACATAGATAGGCATTAAGCCTAGGCAAACTTCATTATCTTCCATAGTATTGATCAGAAAAAGGTTTCAACGGTACCAGTGAGAATCGGGAATGTCGTCTTTGCATAAAAGGTCACTTGAAATTACGCTTATAGTTACTTTAAACAAACAAAGGTACTGATTACTAGCTTTACATTTAAATTTTCAAATTCCAATATTTTCCATGATGGTGGGAGTGAGAATCTTAGATATTTCACAGATTATATTTATCTACTGCAAAATTCATAGTTTGAAAGACATCAGGTTGCAAAGATATCAAGAATACCAAATTAAAGGTGGAGGCTAGAGACCAGTTTCTTTATTAAACAATTTTGTAAGTTTTGTCCTAAAAAGATTCTAAAATTATGTCTTAGAGTTTATAAAATAGGGAGATTTATTGTTCAAGTTATTATGTTTCTTTAAGTTATTAGATTAGGTCCGAATTTTTTAACTTTGAAGAAAAAACTAAAAAAATGTTATTCACCTTTTCTTCCTTTGAATTTTTAAAACCTACATTTAAGACATTTTACAAATTTATTTTTGAATTTTTTTTTAAAATCATTATAAAGTTTATGTTATTAAGATTAAAATATTTAAGAAAATTGTTTAGAATTGTTTTATAAAAAAAATTACTTGTGTAATATATATTCCAAATATAAAAGCTAGACCATATCCGTAGTAAACACCCCAGGAAAAAACACCATTCGCCTGAAATAGAAACAATAAATAAAATGCAACGGTCTTTTATAAAAATTAGTAAAATTAAATATTAATATGAAATTGTCAAATTTTTGCATAAAAATTTGTATAAAACAGAGAGTATAGGACTTGTGGTATATGAGTGTCAATCTAGAGAAATTTCGTACTTCTTTGTAAAAATACTGAAAAGGTAGGCCACAATTTGGAAATCCCAGAAAATAAGTAATACACACCTTAGCTCTGTTTTCTGGACCGAAAAACTCCGCAATAAGGGATCCACTGGCAGGCCTGCATGCTCCCTCTCCTAGAGCTATTCCCATTCTAAAGTAAAAACATTTTTTACTAGCCACCCTGTATAGACTTATAAATTATCAATGTGAAACATCACAAAGTTGGTTAATGAGTAATTTTAATATTAATCTTAAATAGAGCTGAAAAAATGGTTTGAGTTGTGCTTTTTTGCGTAACGCGGCTGGATTTTTTAAAATCACACTTTAAAGGCCCTAAATCTACCATTTAAAAAAGTAGTTTTGCCCGGAAGAGTCAAATGTGGTGGTACGGAAGGGGAAATAGTGGTGGCTCATGGCTGCCGGAAGAGAAAAAAGCTAATATGTGGCACGGAAGGGGAAATAGTGGTGGCTCATGGCTGCCTGCCTTCCCCCGCTCGTAGTACATTTGAATTTCCGAGCCTGGTCAACCTTTGATTTTTTAAACTTAGACTATTTGATCTGGCAGAATTTATTGTTTGAAATATCAAACGTCTGAGGCATTAGGTAAAGAAATTGAAAATAGAAAATTAGAGTATGTGGTTCTTTTTGAAGAGCTATAAAGGTTTTGTTTTTGAATTTAAAGGGAATAATCCCTGTTTACCTGAGAACAACAAGCTGCCAATAACTTTGACTGAAACCCATCAGCATACAGCAAACAGAGAATACTGAAACAAACATGAAAAACATTAAACCCATCAGCATACAGCAAACAGAGAATACTGAAACAAACATGAAAAACATTAAACCCATCAGCATACAGCAAACAGAGTATACTTAAACAAACATGAAAAACATTAAACACATCGAAATCGATTTTGATTTGCATGTTTAGCTTTGTAATTTTATTAGAAAAAAAATCTAAATACTGATATGTTTTAATTTTATATTTTAGCATCAAAATGAATGCACTTGCGTTGCAGCACTGTGTAGGAAATCGTCATTGAACTATTCTCAGATTTCCAATTGCCTTAGTTCACGACGGTAAACTAGAGACGATTGCCTTAGTTCACGACGGTAAACTAGAGACAATTGCCTGAGTTCACGACGGTAAGCTAGAGACGGGGTTTGAAAGAAAGATCAAAATAAAAATACAAATATTCTGATATGGACAAGATTCACTTCAGGTAGTGAGTTGTATGGACACTTTTAAAAAGTGTCCGATTCAAGCCATTTTTATATTTTTTTTTTTGATTTACGGCTTAAAAAGAAAACTTTTTTTTGTGGGGACTTAATCGTAAAAAAACATTCACACGGCAGAATTTTGACTTGTCAAAAAAAAGTCTTTTATAACATTGTTTTGATATCTGACACCAAATCAACTCTGGGTACTTTTGGATTAGATTGTAAAAATAACTTGTACCTGTGATGGCAGCAGATAAAATGAGAGGTCTGCTGAAGTTGTCTGCTAAAAATCCCATGATGAGAGCAGAAAATGTGAATGTAACTATAAATGCTGGTCCCGCCAAAACCTGTAGAAAAAGAAACAAAAAATGAGAGGAATTGAGTATATTGCCACAAACTTAAATGTTCTAATGCCTATATCTTTGCAACATAATGGTGCAGATCTTCTATATCTAAAACTCAGATTAGTCGATCTAACAAAATTAAAAGTTTGAAATATCTAAGGTTTTCGATATTGGGTTGCAAAAATATAGGGAATAGAAAATCCCAGTTTGTGGCAAAAACTCAATTTCTTTTAGAAACAATTAATGTTGAAAACTAATTATTTAATGGAAAGTTCAGCTTGGCCCTTTATTAAAAGAGTGTCATAAATGATTCACAACGTGTTTATTCTACAACACAAACACATAACAAACGACATTAAAGAAATGTAGAGTATATTTGATGTTGTTAGAAAGCAAATAGGTTTAGGTTGGAAATCTAGTTTATATTTGATGTTGTTAGAAAGCAAATAGGTTTAGGTTGGAAATCTAGTTTATATTTGATGTTGTTAGAAAGCAAATAGGTTTAGGTTTGAAATCTAGTGTATATTTGATGTTGTCAGAAAGCAAATAGGTTTTGATTGGAAATCTAGTTTATATTTGATGTTGTTAGAAAGAAAATAAGGTTTAGGTTGGAAATTTAGTTTATATTTGATGTTGTTAGAAAGAAAATAGGTTTAGATTGGAAATCTAGTGTATATTTGATGTTGTTAGAAGGCAAATAGGTTTAGATTGGAAATCAACCTTTAAAGTGAAATAGGTTTAGATTGGAAATCAATTTATTAAGTAAAATAGGTTTAGATTGGAAATCAACTTATTAAGTGAAATAGGTTTAGATTGGAAATCAACTTATTAAGTAAAATAGGTTTAGATTGGAAATCAACTTATTAAGTGAAATTAGATTGGAAATCAACTTATCAAGTGAAATAGGTTTAGATTGGAAATCAACTTATCAAGTGAAATAGCTTTAGATTGGAAATCAACTTATTAAGTGAAATAGGCTTAGATTGGAAATCAACTTATTAAGTAAAATAGGTTTAGATTGGAAATCAACTTATTAATGAAATAGGTTTAGATTAGAAGTCAACTTATTAAGAGAAATCAACGTATCAAGTGAAATTGGCTTCTTTACATTGCACAATTGCTATGATTCACATGTTTATTGAACTATTTAAAACAGTCGTCTTTCTTTTCCACGTTTATTTGGGTCTTACTGTAGAAAAACGAAGATATGATTAGTTGTATGTCAGGGTACAGTTGCATGACAAAAAAGGTCAAGAACAAACTCTGAAAAATCTGTTTTCCTATTTTAAATGTTGGACCTGATATTCCAGACCAGTCCCTAAGTAGTCCCATGTACAGTTTGATGTACATGTATCTGCTGTCTTAAACTCTTCACAGTCAAACTGAACAAAAAGTTATGCACAGTGTACTGCACACATATTGTATATCACACAAAGTAAATCCATATCATAAATGGTTCTCAATATCAGTATTTTAAAAGCTTGCTCGAAAAATCTAAGCATTTTTATGCTTAGCAGTAAGATTCAGAATTTACGCAGAAAATGTAGGATTATCATTATTTTTTTATTTTTTTACAACAAGATTACCTCTTTATCTCCTCTACATCCCAGATCCCCATAGTGAATATCTTTTGCAACTTCAGGACTTGTGGTCGCTAAAATATTTTATATAATGGTTTAAGGCCCACCCCGAACTAACCAGTGCAAAATACATTTGGTTTCTTCTATATGAGTTTAAAACGCATTTGCCGCAAAAAAGTAAAAAAAAGAGAGAAGTTGTGTTTTATAGGTCAAATTGGGATCGAAAGTTACAGTTCTCTGGAATAAGGACCGTTTATTCCGCGTGGGCCTTGTGGTAGCTAACAGTTCTTTAAAACTTTAGGACTTGTGGACGCTAAAAAAATGTCGCAGCCTTTGATATTATGAATAATGAATACATTTGGATCAAATAGTCTAATTTTGAAATATCAAAGGTTTACATTACAAAGTAGCAAATATACAGGATTCAAACATTTAAATTAGTGGCGAAAACTCAGTTTCTTTCTGCGACATTACTAATATACATTATAATATACATTACTAATATACATTATAATATACATTACTAATATACATTATAATATACATTACTAATATACATTGCTAATATACATTACTAACATACTAATAATGTGACCTATTTTGAAGTTGTCACCCTGTCTAACATTCTATGGAAAAACTTTAATACATTAATTTTTAAATATTGAAATAAAAAACACAGTAAAAATATATCAAACTCACCTATAAGAAAATGTGCGAGTTCTCCAATTATATATCCTAGAGTTAGAAGAGCTAAAGAGTAGATATTTAACCACTTGGAGTCTGCCATTTTTTCCTCGCACCACCTCTACCTTCACATTATTTTATTATTAATATTCAAATAAATAATAAAGCAAATCACACTGTGAACTATTTTAAGAAATTTTGTGGTTTAAGAACCACGTGACTGTATTTCCAGGGTGTTTAAAAACAATGACACCTTGGAGCAAAAAAAAGGGTTAAATCAAAACTTAAATTAATCCATGGGTTAAACTCTCTCATTTTCAGAAGTTTTTTAAGTCTAGGTAATATTTCTGATCGATGGATAGAATATGGAGGTTTAAAAATTGTTACATAGATTTGAAGTTTCGAATATTTCAAAATTAGAAAGAATGAAGAGACGAGTTTTTAGCTTTGAATATTAAAATAGGTTTTTAATAAAAATGGAAATAGAGAAAAATCATGATTTGACATAATTATTTCGGCTCAAATTCGGAATAATGACCAAAATGAATACAAAAATTAATATTTTTTTTTCAAATTTAATATAACTTTGGCTTTTTAATAAACACTAGTGTACCACCATATATATGTATTCAAATATCACAATAGTGTAACCGAATATAATAAACACTAGTGTACCACCATATATATGTATTGAAATATTACAATATTTTTAACCGAATATAATAAACACTAGTGTACCATCACAATATGTCTAACCGAATTACTTAAATATCACAGATTCAATACAATGTACAATGAATTTATAAAATGGCCAAATATTAACTATTAACTGTTAACACTAAATAACTGAACAAAATTTCGGAGTATAAAGTTAATCAGCTGACCTAGTCGAGAACACTGAGATTTAATAAAATATGAATAAAGATATATTCATGTATTTTAATATATATTATATATTCTATTAATATTCAACACATCACTTTATTTTCTTACAGTTCTATAGGGTCCACAATGATCAGAAATTAAACGAAAATATAATTAGATACGCAAAATTTATATTTATGTACTTTATGCAGATTTTCGAACTTAATCAGAACTGTACATTGCTCTGCACATTGTAAAGTGTACTATAAAACCTGTACATCACACTACACTACACATTGTACAGTTTAAATAACACCTGTTCATTACACTAAAAATTTTACAGTGTAAATAAAATTGTACAGTTTAAATAAAACCAGAACATTACACTACACATTGTAGAGTGTAAATAACACTGTACATTACACTATTCATTGTACAGTGTACACTAACACCTGTACATTACATTACACATTGTACAGTGTAAATAACACCTGTACATTACACTACAAATTGTACAGTGTAAATAAAACATGTACATTACACTACACACTGTAGAGCGTACACTAACACCTGTACATTACACTACACATTGTACAGTGTAAATAACACCTGTACATTACACTACACATTGTACAGTGTAAATAAAACATTTACATTACACTATACACACTGTAGAGCGTACTATAAAACATGTACATTACACTACACATTGTAGAGTGTACACTAACACCTGTACATTACACCACACATTGCACACATTGTACAGCGTAAATAACACCTGTACATTACACTACACATTGTACTGCATGAGTAAACAAGTGGCAGTACACTACACATTGACAGTATAAAATACAAATATGACAGTACACTACACAAATTGTACAATGTACAATACAAAGTGACAGTACAATACTCATTGTACAATATACAATGAAACTGTAAAGTAGCGTTCAAAATGTATATTACTATACAGTAACAGTCAGCCTCGAATGATATACTGATGCTGATTTAAAATTTAGCTTATGCATCCTTACATTCTTATCTTGCTTTAATGTTATGACACTTCCATGCTACAACAATTAACACGAATAATAATTAAAATTTGACGATTTGAACATCTTCTATAAAAATTAAGATTTAAAAATAAAATTACTTTTAGCTGTACATGTACGACGTACGCAATTACAAATGTTTCTTAAGAATCGTAAGCATAGTTCCACAGTGTATACCACAGTATACAGTACACACATCTTGACTCCTATTGATAAATAAATATAAAAAACGTCATGATCTGACCTAGAGTAATAAAAGTTTCTTATGAGGAACATAGAGCGTACTCTTTTGTCTCAAGTATCCCCGAAATATCTCAAAAATGAAACATAGCAATAATGTGGTGGACACACAGACCCGTTTCATTTAATAATTGGATTTTCAGGCAACAGGCAAAACTATTTGCTTTTTAACACCATTAAATACACAGAAGATTGCTTAAATGTCGTTTTCTTATTCTAGAGTTTTATGGGTATCAATGTTTTTACTTCTTTTTTCTTGGAGCAAATTCTGGAGAGCTGAAAATCAACATATTTGATTTTGATTTTTTCATTTGATTTCAGAATATTCAAGATTGCACAATACAATAATATTGCAGAGAATTTACGAATTATTGAAACTTTTACGCAAGTACAGAGTCTTGCACATCATATTAGATTCAGCATAGCTCTTCAGATCAACATTTTTATAATACAATATCAAAAACCTTTTACGTTGATATACCGTGTTCCCCACAAAAAGTGATACTTCTTAGACGACTGTACGGAATTTGCCTAGTCTCTTTTTTAACTTTCAGGGTCCCTTATTTCTGTGTTTAATCATTTAGTCAACCATTAAAATACTAATTTAATGGTAGACACAAAAAATCATGCTTCAAGTCATAATATTTTAAAAGTTTTGGGTCGTCTTTACAGTCTCATCCTTTGTGGGTATCCCTGTATCTACATATGTAATAGAATTTCAACGATCGAACATACGTTTTTTTTTTCCTCGGAAACTGACTCCTATATTTTCAAACTCTAGTTTTCTAGATTTTTTTTGAGATTTGTTGGATATTATTTTTTTTTAAAATGTAAATATTGCAAGAAAAACAAAAGCTGTACGAAGTATATTTTTTAATGTTATGATAAAGCGTGTTCATGGAAATCTAAGCTGCATAAAGAAACGAAAGCTGAAACTTTTACGCATTTTACGCATCTTACGCATTTTATGCTAACATGTTTTTTAGAATTAGTCAAGGTTATCGAACATACGTTTTTTTTCCTCGGAAACTGACTACTATATTTTCAAACTCTAGTTTTCTAGATTTTTTTGAGATTTGTTGGATATTATTTTTTTTTAAATGTAAATATTGCAAGAAAAACAAAAGCTGTACGAAGTATATTTTTTAATGTTATGATAACGCGTGTTCTAAGCTGCGTAAAAAAAACGAAAGCTGTAAATATTCCGTGCGCTGAATTTTACGCATTTTACGCTACCTTGTTTTTTAGAATTAGTCAAGGTTAAAAATATTATGTAATAAATAATATAAAGTGTATTTTATAAGTTTCAAGAATGATAAGAATTAATATTTATCAATAATAAAGGTTAAATTATAAGTATACATAATACATATCCATAAAAATCAAAAGTCTAGTTTTGAAAACTAAACAAAAAAGGGCGGTTCTATAATAAAGTAATATTGGACAGCTTAGAAACTAAAAGTCACAGCAAACTAACCAAGGGAGGAGAAGGAGTTATGATAAATGAAAAATATAACATAAGATTTTAATCTTTTGGGAAATTTACATTAGTTTGACGTGATAAAATAATAATAATAATACTATTGGTTTTTAGAGTACTCTTGACAGTTAATTAAAAAGGTTTGAGCTCAAGGAAAGTTTCTAAGTAAATTATAGATATGAAATCCTACACTTTTCATTACGATAAAAATCTACAATGTTAAGCAATACAATGATGTAAATAAAATTAAAAAGTTTTTTGTTTACAAGTTTTTTTTGAGTTTACAAGTATTCAAAGAGAAGCTTTTTTAATCGACAGCTTCTTTTTGTTTCCATGTTTATGTGAAATATCCATTCTGTTTTAAAGCTTGATATTAATCGAATTAAAAATATTAAAAATATTAAAAATATTAAAATGTAAATGCATAATGCAGATAATGTCCTGAATTTAGGTTTCTGATTAGCGAGCCACATGGAACCAATTCTTACCCATTAAATAAAGAGTCTTTTTCTATTCAACATTTAAAAGTTTTTAATTTTTTAATATTTTGACATTTGATATTCTAAACTTTAAGTTCTTTTAAATAAAAAGTTAAAGTTTGAATTATTGAAGGTTTACACCACCAGGTTGCATAGATAATGAGATTATGAAAGTTTAAGTTTAGCAATCAGTTCCTTTTTTGCGACAATACTAGAACGACACTGTGATCACGTACTTTTCTGGTTTTCGTTTTCCGCAAGTATGAAAAAAACAAATTCATTTGGTGACATATTTTAATTCAAGCATTTGTTTTATCTAAATATCTCTAAATATCTCCAAATCTCTCCTAATATCTCATAATATCTCATAATATCTCATAATATCTCATTGTAAAAAGGAGATATGATTGAAAACACGTAAAATTTCAATACAAAGTCAAAATTCAAAAATATATATACTTTGTAGAAAAAACTCCTTAACCGCTTATTCAACCGCTCCCGCTGAGTTTTTATCATTCGTAAAAATTAATGTAATTTGACGTGCCTTCGTTGTAGTTAGTTTGACGTGATGTCCTGTTCGGTATCAATTTGTTGTATTTTCAGAGTTCCTTAAAATTGAAGAAAAACTTGGATAGGTATTAGGTAGAAAATCAAGGCGTTGCGATACTTCCAAGTCGACCCAAATCCATGCATAATTTTCTAAGCTGTATTGATGCGTAGTGAACGGATAATTAACGTAATAATGTTAACTAAATATTCAGTAAACAAACGCTCAAAATGAAAAAGTAAGCGTCATATCCCTCCCTAGAAAAGAAATTACTACCTGTAATCTGCGTCACAAGCTGACCTTCGCTCTTATGACCTGTATGACAGGCAGGTGCACACCTCAAATATTCTAATTGTCAGCTGTACAAAAAAATCAATCTTTTTTCTTTTTTTCTCTTTGTAAAGTTGTGTTAATTTTGTTTATTAGTCTTTTCGCTCATATATATCTATTTGTTATAGCTGGCCAAACAGCTGAATGTTTTTTAGGAAACCCATAGATACATTGGGGGTAACATAAGCATGATTTTTTTGTTCAAAAGTCTAAATTCCACGGGCAACTCCGGGCACTTCATTAATTAATAAGAGATGAATAATAATAGACCTAAAGCACGAAGTCACAAATCTTCTTAGATAGATAATATAAATTACAGTTAAAAGTTTGATTTAGCCAGGACCTCTCTAACCATTGCTGGTTGTTTTGAATAAGAGGCTAAATACTTACATACTTATCTTTACAATCTCATGTTGTAGACTAGACATTATACAAATTGTAAATTTAGATCGAACAACAAAAGTTTGACATTGCAATGGTTTTCAAAAACAAGTGAATTCCAAAAACGACAGTTTTTAATAAATTTCGTCGTTTCATTAACGATTGTTAATGAAGGGTTTTAGTTCGTTAACGATCGTTTTCAAAAACGATTAACAACCCTCACTATATCCAAGAAAGAGTAGTTTAAGAAGAAAATCAAAAGTGTGTCTATTGGTCGGGATTTTGGATTTCACGTTCTAAAGTTTTTAGCTCAGTTTATATTATCCGAAGAGATCTTACATTATTATCAAGCCAAGAATGCTAAACTTGTTCTCTGTGTGATCGGCCTATATTTAAAACTAGTGTCTGCAATTTTTACAAAATCTGTCGAAGCTAAAACACGCTGAAGGTCAAAATTTCAGTTTTTGCAATACGATTCACTTGAATTAGCTAACTATAAATGACGTAAATTAAGTTTATTTTATGTTTTTGGTCGAAGTATATTTTTCTTGCATTTATAATGTTTTCATTTTGGGTTTATTAATTGTGTATTCTGTGTTTATTTATTGTGTATTCTGTGTTTATCTATTGTGTATTGTGTTTCCCTGATGTGCATTCTCTGTTTATTTAGTGTGTGTTCTGTGTTTATTTAGTGTGTGTTCTGTGTTTATTTAGTGTGTATTCTGTGTTTATCTATTGTGTATTCTGTGTTTATCTATTGTGTATTCTGCGCTTATCTATTGTGTATTCTGTGTTTATCTAGTGTGTATTCTGTGCTTATCTATTGTTTTTTCTGTGTTTATCTATTGTGTATTCTGTGTTTATCTATTGTGTATTCTGTGTTTATCCCTGATGTGCATTCTCTGTTTATTTAGTGTGTGTTCTGTGTTTATTTATTGTGTATTCTGTGTTTATCTATTGTGTATTCTGTGTTTATCTATTGTGTATTCTGTGCTTATCTATTGTGTATTCTGTGTTTATGTTCTGCATGTTTATTTAATGTGTATTCTGTATTTATTCTGTATTAATACATTGTGTCTATTTTATGTGTTTATTTACTGTGTATTCTGTATTTATTCTGTATTACTATATTGTGTCTATTTTATGTGTTGATTTACTGTGTATTCTGTATTTATTCTGTATTAATGTATTAGGTCGGCTTTGTTGGTGAAAATTTATTTGCTTGAAAAATATCGACCAAAGCTTGAGTCCAAAGCTAGCGTGTTTTTATATTCAGTTTTCATATATTGTGTTCTACTTACTTTACTAAAAATCAAGGAAGTCAAACTAATTAATATGAAGGTTAAAATATATCTTTATCTTAATCCATCATCATCAGACTAAAATGTCAAGCAAATTTGAGACCACACTCCAGTGCATGCAAGATATTTTCCCAATGTCAGACATCTAAAATCCGGTTCGAATACTACACTCTACACTCTACACTCTACACTCTACACTCTACACTCTACACTCTACACTCTACACTCTACACTCTACACTCTACACTCTACACTCTAGACGTAAAGTGTTCCTTTAGCCTCTAAAGTTACAACTATTTGACAGGTTCTAATAAACCTCTGTAAGGTTCCATGAAACATTGCCTGGGCTAAATGTTTGTCCTCAAAGTAGAAAGTTCTGGTTTTGGGCAGTCACAGAATACGTTTAGTTCCCTACAATAGGTTTTATTTCCAAGGTATCTCCAACACCCCCCCCCCCCCTCAGGACACAGGATCAGGTTCACATGAACTTTATACACGGTATATATATTTATACAACCATTGTGGCATTATCACATTTTTATCCGACCTTTAAGTAAATTCTCTTACAAATATTTATACCCTCCTGCACTCCTTTTTCATTTTAAAAACAGGTTTAGAATATTTATAAATCTTTGTTATAAATTAGTATATTTTAGAAAAGATGACAATTTGACAATTTGTTCATGTACAGAGCTACCCAAAAAGGTTGAGACTGTAAAGACGGCTTTAAACTGTTTAAATATCACGATCCCAAGATTAAGTAAAGTCTTGGATATAATTTGTTTAAGGCTTAGTTGATGAATAGGTAATGAAAGAAACAAGTTTATACTTGCAGGAAATCATAAATTCAAGGAAACAGGCACTATTAATTTCGTACAGTCGTCACTGAAGTCTCATCTTTTGCGGGTAACCCTGTATGAAGTTATAACTTTAAAATAAAAACGTGTTTAAAAGACATCTCGTTATACATACAGCTGCATGAATTAACAATTTTGTCATTGAGACAGAACATGGATGGGTATAAACGTTAATCAAAATCGTCTTTAATCTTCGCAGTACTAGTCGGTAAATCTGTAATCGTCAATCTATATAGTTTAAAAATCATAATTATTGGAAATGAGGAACATAGTCTTTATAACTGATAAATGTATTAAATATCTTTATCACAAAGTTGAAATATTTAACCCAAAATTTCATGAATTTTCAACATAATTTTTAATTTCTTGATACAGTTCTCTTTTCAAGTTCTCAAGGATTTTTTCATGGTAGAGGATGTCAGTAAATATTAGGACCTCCTGAAAGATAAAAATAGTAAAAATTGACAATGTAGACAATTTTTTCTTTCAATCCCATTTATTTAAATATTTTCAGGGTATAATGCGACTTCCTTTAGCCTTGCGGTCATTTAAAGAGTGATTAGAAGAATTAGCTCGCAACTTCAAGGTATTTCTTACTAACAGAACTTTTTTACTTGACAAGTGTTAATTTCATAACACTTCAGAGAAACCTTTAAAGGAGGAGTGAAAATAGTATAGAGGAGTGAAGAGAAGTGAGAGGAGTGAAGAAGAGTGTATAGGAGTGTAGAGAAGTGTAGAGGAGTGAGAGGAGTGTACAGGAGTGTACAGGAGTGTAGAAGAGTATAGAGGAGTGTAAATGAGTGTAGAGAAGTGTATAGGAGTGTAGAGAAGTGTAGAGAAGTGTAGGAGTGTATAGGAGTGTAGAGAAGTGTATAGGAGTGTATAGGAGTGTATAGGAGTGTAGAGGAGTGTAGAAGAGTGTAGAGGACTGTAAATGAGTGTAGAGGAGTGTAGAGGAGTGAAGAGGAGTGTAGAGAAGTGGAGAGAAGTGGAGAGAAGTGTATAGGAGTGTATAGGAGTAAAGAGGAGTGAGAGGAGTGTAGAAGAGTGTAGAGAAGTGTAAATGAGTGTAGAGGAGTGTAGAGAAGTGTATAGGAGTGTATAGGAGTGTAGAGGAGTGTAGAATAGTGTAGAGGAGTGTAAATGAGTGTAGAGGAGTGTAGGGAAGGGGTAGTAAAGAGAAGTGTAGAGAAGTGCAGAGAAGTGAAGAGGAGTGTAGAGAAGAGTATGGAAGTGCAGAGGAGTGTAGGGAATGGGGAGTATAGAAATATTCCTGTAGAAAGGAATTTATCGGAAATGAGGAATGAGGAGTGTATGTGGAATTGTATAATATATATAAAAGGGGGCGTATACTGCCTGTGATACCGGCGAGTTAAGCTGTAGCGCTTCTCCCCGCCCATCCCTCTCCCATCCCCTCCTTCCTCCTCAGTCGAAGAGAAACAAGACTAGAGACGAGGTGTAGTGTGTCGTGACCTACTAAAAAATCTATTTATTAACTTTCATCAGCTCAGGGATGGACACAGAGGTAGATTTCGCTGCCCGATGTCTGGTTGCAATGTCTCAGGCCTACCAGAGCACCTGGACAACATCTGACCCTGCTCCGCTAGATCTTAGTCTCAGGACAGAGTCACCTCCGGGATCCAACCCGTCCTTGTTCATGATAGCCAGGATATTAACTGATTTAACCCGTGTGAGACAGGAGGCAGTACCTCGACCTACCTCTCCTCCTACCCCCTCCCCTAGACCAGCCTGTAGAACCCTAAAATCTCATAAATGTACTCACCCAGGTTGTGAAAAGGTGTATGGCAAGTCATCTCACCTAAAGGCACATTTACGAACCCACACAGGTAATTCGAGCCTTATTCTTTCTCATATATCATAGGCCTGTGTACTTTCATTTCTAAATCAAAGAAAATTGCACTTTTTGTATGGAGAACAGACGTGTACTACTGTACCGTTATCGCCATACAGCAAATTAATCTTATGTATAATGTACACGCACTTGTGTACTTCAATCTCATAATATATGAACCTTTGACTTTTGTATACCTTTTGATAGATACAAAAGGGGAGGAGGGGGGTCCAAATAAACATGTATGAATCAAGCAATGAGGAGTGGGGGGGGTCCAAATAAACATAATTGAATCAAGTAACGACTGGGAAAGGGGGGGGGGAGGTACAAATAAACATATATGAATCAAGTAACGACTGTCATTTCTTCTTGGGTCAAAGTGTCAAATATAACAAGGAAAGCGAAATTTTCTCACATTCGTTGACATGTTTTCCAAGATTAAATAAAAAAGTGTAAAAACAGAAACTAAAGAACACATAAAATTGCACTTATTTTATTGTAAGAAAGCACTTTTTTCTAAAATTATCACTATTATTGATGATTTTGTCGGACACAAAAACTGAATTGACACTTGTGACGACTGAATACAGCTGTACTGAGAGTGTACCAATTCTACGTTGCCATCTATTGTACTAGAATCTATTTGAGGTTGTTCATTTGTATGTCTAATTAGCTTTCTAGAATGCAGGGTTTTCATTTTCAATTGTTAAAGTGTATTGTGTGTTTTACTAAAAATGCCACGTATAGCAAGGAATTTTAAATTGTTATGCGAGCTTGGAAACCCAGCTTTTTTATTATAATATAAAAATGAAAATTTGAGGCAAATCGGAAAAGGGGTTCTCGAGTTATGACCGAACATCCAAACAAACAAACTGAGATTATTATTTTATATACAGTGATAACCAGAAAACAATGGAATAGGAAGACGACATTATAGCAATACTTAAGTGTATTTGATGGTGTTACAAGATAGATAGTTTTACCAGACACTTATAAAATTACTTTTTTGTGAAAGGGGTCTGTTTACACTGCACAATTGCTGTTTTTCATGGTTATTGAACTTTTAAAAGTTAAAACTAGATTTTCAAAGTCGTCTTACTGTTCCAGAGTTTTTTGGTCATCACTGTATAACCGTGGTAAATACATAGCAATGTTATCTTTAAGTCAAGTGCTACCCATAAAACTGGCAGAAGGAGACGATATTTTAGCAATCTGATATTTTCTGATCTTTGTTATTAAAGTTTTATCAGGAAATTGAACATACAAGTATTATGTGTACAAAATAGTGACTAGTACAGTAGATGGCAACTTAGAATTTGTAAACTCTCAGTACAGTTATATTCTGACGTCAGAAGTGTCAACTCAGCTTTTGTGTCCAAAAAAATTATTAATAATAATGATAATTTTTAATCATAGAGAATAGAATATATAGAGAGGAATTAAAAGAATCTCTCGGTATGAATTTTTTCAGTCCCTTTCAGCCTGAAAGGGAGTTAAAAGTGTACAAATCATGTAAATGTTCACAAATTATATGCAGTAGAGTACATTAATACAGTATGTTCCCTAGACTATCCATTTAAATTTCGAATTTTTTAAACTGTTAAACAAACTTTATAATGAATTAGGTGAATAAAAACATCATTTGATTTATAGTTATAACGGAAAATCATCGTTTGTAAAGTGGAAGGCATAGAGTCTATGTGAAATGATCATTGGTCAATTATGAAACCAGCCTAATTCATAATTTGGTTTTCTTTTAACAATAATTTTAGATTTTCTATAAAATGATATTCCAGGGCCCAACAGGTTATATAGCATAAATATGTGAAGTACACCTGCAGTATGGAAACAGTACAACAAAATGGCCGTTTTACATTTTTTTCTAGTAAATTCCTCTCTATATATTCTATTCTCTATGTTTTTAATAAAGAGCTTATCATACAATAAAATAAATGCAATTTGCTGTGTTCTTTAGTTTATTTTTTTACACTTTTTATTTAATCTTGGAAAACGTGTCAACTAAAGTGAGAAAATATCGTTTCCTTGTTATATTTGACACTTGTGACGTCGTGTATGATCGGCTCATTTCTCTGTAACCACTTATTGTACTTGCTAACCTATTTGATTTGTACACTTTACACTACATTAATGATGTGTGTTTTTTTCATTGATTTATTCATAATCATAATTTGAACTCAACAACCGTCCTCCTATTCCAGAGTTTTATGGGTGAGCTTTGTAAACATTCACATTTGCTATTTAATTCAATTTTATATTGCTATTTCAAAATTTAATTTAAACTTTTTTGGCGGATATTTCTGCATAAAAATTAAAAACAACATATAATTATTCTACACAAATACAATTTCTAGAAAATTTGTGTGTCAGAAAACGAATTCCTTCCTTTTTATAAAAGGTTTGTATAAACAGTAAAACGGTTTATCAAATTAGTGTTGTATATACATTTGTAAACACAATTATGTTATTAATCAAGTATTGTGCGGTATATAACCTTTAAACTCGCATTAGGATAAATTCGATAGTTTGTTTCCATAAAGTTTTGGCGCTTTAAACCTTCTTAAAAAAAGTTTTAAATCGGAATTCCCAAAAATTTAAATCTAGGAGCATGCAGTTCATGAACAGCAATGCTCTAAGAGGATACAGTTTATGAAGAGCAATGCTCTAGGAGCATGCAGTTCATGAAGAGCAATGCTCTAGGAGCATGCAGTTCACTTTTTCTTTTTTCTGTGCAGCCATAAACTTTGAATTCGCGATATATCGCTATTTCTTTATCCAAATTGATGCAACGAGGATGAGTGGATCTGATGCTATCAGACAGCTATGTAAAGTTGCATCAATTATTAAGACTGGGTCGACTTTATATTGTCGCAACGCCTTGGCCATCGACTTTTCCTCACTAATTCATATATTCTTTTTTTGTAGCCCAAGACATTTAAATTTTTAGAACTGAAAAGCACTTTCTAAGATTTATTTTTTAACAATTAATCGAGGGAAAAGAAAATATAACTGGAAACATATTGACAAGGAATTAGGGCTTTGTCACAAACTGAAATTTTCTAATCCCTATATCTTTTCAACCTGATGGACTGTAAACCTTTTATATTTTAAATTTATTTAGTTTGATCTAACAGAATTAACTGTTTGAAATATCTAAGGTGTACAACATCATGGGTTGCAAGGATATACGGATTAGAAAATCAGGGTTTGTGACAAAGACTCTCAATCCTTTGTATAAAGACGTACGGTTCCAAGTAATTATAAACCTGGATACAGGAAGGAAATTATAGATTATTGATACGAAGTTGAGAAACATAAAGGGACTGTCATTGTGATTTCAAGTGACCTTTTATTTAAAGGAGACATGTCCGATTTACAACTTACCCTTCAAACCTTTATATGATCAGTATTGTGGAAAATATCGTCGTTTTTTAGCTTGAAAGGTGTTTATTCGTAAAAATGAATCAGAAAAGGCAAGTCACTTTATCAAGAAACTTCAATTGAAAATAATCAATTTTAAAAGAGAAGAGGATGGATATTTCATAAATTCTTGATCAGACAGACCCTTTAAAGGTACTGTTAAGTTGTGAATCGGATATATGAAGGGAGAGTCACATAAGATTATGTTTACAGTTCCTTTAATGAGGTAACAGGAGAAGATTATGTTTACAGTTCCTTTAATGAGGTAACAGGAGAAGATTATGTTTACAGTTCCTTTAATGAGGTAACAGGAGAATATAATGTTTACAGTTCCTATAATGAGGTAACAGGAGAAGATTATGTTTATAGTAACAGGAGAAGAAGCTCATAAATTCAGGGAAAGTTGGTCAACATGCTTCCTTAGGGATCAATGTTTGGAAGGATCCATAAAAAATTGATTGTGAATGGATGCAAGGGATTAGATGGAGTTTGGGATTATTGTCAGAGTTCAAGAAAATTAGGGATTTTAGAAATTGATTTTAAGGAACCCGGGATTGCAAAAGAAGTTGTTTGGAGTTGAAGGATTCCAAGGATGACAAAAAAAACTGTTGCTAAAGGATGGACAGGGTTTATTATTTTAAATATTTACTTTTCAGTTTGTGCAGAATCATCGAATAATAAACTTTTCACAGAGTACTGCACCCTTTTAGAATTATCATGAAGTCCCCCCCTCCCCCCACGGGGGGGGAGGTACAAATAAACATATATGAATCAAATCTACATTTAGTGGAAATATCATTGGTAAAATCATCATTTCATAGGGCATCTTTACTAAACTTAAATTCATGGTGATGCTCTTAGTATAAAATTTCAGATTTTAGATGTTTTTGATCATGGCGTTGAAATGTAAAAAAAACATTTGAAAAAATATCTAAAAATCTTGTTTCCAACTTCCTCAAATCCACAACAAGGTTGGGTTGGGTCTAAAACAAACATTTCCCTCTTGTCTGCACGTTCAATACACAGCTTCCTGTCTCGTAGTAATGAGTCAACCAGTTAATATAAAGGGGGGGGAGAGATATAGAGAAGAAAATTGCAGAAATGGGAGGATAAAAGAAAAAAAATATTTGGGGCAGAAAAGAAAGGTAGAAATCAGAGGAGAAAAGGACATAATAGGGGACGAGGAAAAGAGAAATCTATAAAATGGATGAAAAGATATTTAGAAAAGAAAGTTGTAGGAATAGGGAGAAAGGGGAGAAAAAATAGATATAGAGGAGATAGAGGCCTCTTGAATCTTGACCCGATAATTGGGACATGAGTAATTAAGTAAGTAAGTAAGTAAGTAAGTAAGTAAGTAAGAAAGTAAGTGAGTAAGTAAGTAAGTAAGTAAGTAAGTAAGTAAGTAAGAAAGTAAGTGAGTAAGTAAGTAAGTAAGTAAGTAAGTAAGTAAGTAAGTAAGTAAGTAAGTAAGTAAGTAAGTAAGTAAGTAAGGAAGTAAGGAAGTAAGGAAGTAAGGAAGTAAGTAAGTCAGTAAGTATAAGTAAGTAAGCAAGCAAGCAAGTAAGTAAGTAAGCAAGCAAGCAAGCAAGCACGTAAGTAAGTAAGTAAGTAAGTAAGTAACTAAGTAAGTAAGTAAGTAAGTAAGTAAGTAGGAGTTATCTGGGTAAGGGATTAGGAGTAAGTGCAAAAAAAATTGAGTCATTGGTAAAAAGGAAACTGAGAAAATGTCTAAAAGAAGGAGAGAATGTAGAAGGGGTAAAAATTGAGAGATAAAAGGGAGAAATGGCAATTATGATGAGAAAGAGGTTTAAAGAGAAAATATTAAAATATGAAAAGGATTGAAGAAAGAACAATGGAGAGGAAAAACGGGTATAAAATAGTAAGAAAACAGTGTTTAAAGTATTGGGTATTGAAGGAAGGTATAATGTAGGGAAGCGGGAGGTTAAGGTTAGGGTGGGTGTGGCAATACAGGTGCTAGGTTGGAGGAACATGGGAGGGGCACTTAACAGTATGAGATTCTGAACTTTGTAAGGGGGAGGGCAGGGCAAATGATGGTTTGTGGAAAGGCGTGGACTGGAATTTAGATCGGAAAAAGATATGTCGAATACATTAATAGATGAAGATTTTTCGACAAAATGAAGAACTAGGATAAATAGCTTGTAAGGAAGGATGGATAACTAGGAAGGATGGATTACTAGGAAGGATGGATATCTAGAAAGGATGGATATCAAGGAAGGATGGATAACTAGGAAGGATGGATTAGTAGGAAGGAAGCACAGCGAACTAGGAAGGATGATAACCCACGAGAAAAGAGAAGTAAATATTGTCTGTATTGTCAGGTTAAAAGAGAAACTCTAATCTATAGTTAAATTTAGGTAGTTGAGAAAACGGGCATATGGGGTTTCATGGTTTATAATAGCATTGGTGTAGGAGAAAATTAGAGATAGATAGATAGAAAGAAAGATAGGAAGAAGGATAGATAGATAGCAAGGTGAAGGGTAAGTAGGGTGGGGGGGGTGTATGGTGTATATAAACCTGTAGCCCTGTAGAGGAGAGAGAGAGAGTAGAGCTACGCCCAAACAGGAACTAGGACCCGCCCCTTTATTTTCTCTTACTACAAAATATCTTCAGGTTTCAGTCGGAACAGAAAACATTGATACTTTTATGAAATAAAAAAGTTATTCTTATGTTTTTTGATGTAAATGATCGTAAGACGTGAAAATGATTTTACAACAAAATATATCACCTGGTTGCTTTTTTCCAACCTGACTAAAAATCTAAAAATAAAAATAAAAATTTTTCATAAAAAATGTGGGCTTTCAGAGAGACAAAACAACTTTCAAATAATTAAAACTCTGCTCAGGTAAAAATACAATATTTCTTTTATCGAGTAGCTTATTTAGTAAAAATATCAAAAAAGTTTATATGGAGTTATAGCTTATTCGGTAAAAATACCATATTTCTTTATATCGATTAGCTTATTTAGTAAAAATATCAAAAACGTTTATATATCGAGTTATTCGGTTTGTTTGGCCATTAAACACTTTTAACCTTAAGTTTGGAGAATAATGTGAATCTTTCTTTGCATGAATAAATGAAAGGAATTGAGTTTTAATCCCAAACTCAATCTGTCTAATCCCTATATCTTTACAATCTGATGATATAAACCTTTTTTATTTCAAACTTAGATTATTTGGTCTAACAGAATTCATATTTTGAAATATTAAAGGTCTACGACATTGGGTAGCAAAGATAAAGAGATTAGAAAAGTAGAGATTGTGACAAAAACTAAGTTTTTATATGTAAAACAGAAATGGAGTATTTTTAAGCTTTTAGAAAAGATTAAAGGACAATGTTTAAATCTTCTCTAAAGTACAGTTTAACCTTGGTTTAACCCAGAACCTTGGAGAAATTGAAAGAATTTAGGTAATGTCGTTTTCAAAACCTACTGATAATAAAATGCCGCAGATATACATTTTTAATTGAATAATTACACGGAGCTCTTTAATGGCTATTTTTGATTTTTGATTTATGTGAAATAATATGGAACCATTGAAAAATTATCAAGACGACATTTTATAAATTCTTTTGATTTCTCCGAAGTCAGGTTAAACTGTATCATATTTAGTATTTAAATTTTGTTCCAGGAGAACGTCCGTTCCCCTGCAACTGGACAGGATGCATGAAAAGGTTTGCAAGATCTGATGAGTTGGCTCGTCATATCAGGACACATACCGGAGAAAAGAATTTTATCTGTCCTGTCTGTAACAAGAGGTTTATGCGCTCAGATCATCTTAGGTAATAAACATAGAGAGGAGATCTTTCAAACATTTTGCAAGATTTTGGGAAAAAATAAATTTCAAGAACTTTATTTGAATTTTGTTTTCTCCTCAAAAGTTTATGAAAAAAGTTTTCCGATATCAATTTAAAAATATAACTGCATACTTGATTAAGTTTTTAAAAATAGACATTTAAAAACATTTTGGGGTTACCGACAGATTTGAAGACGTTCTTAAAGAATTTATCAATATTTGATTTGATTTGATTTGATAAACACAACCACGTGGACATGCAATAACAACAAACCATGAATGCAAATAATAACATGGGAAAAATATGAACTGTCGTCTCTGAAGTCTTATTATTTGTGGGAAACATTTTGTATAAAGATGAGAATTATACAAAATTAAATGATTTTATTTAGTAAACACACAAAGAGACATCCATACTTTGAACCTGAATTATCGATGCGGATCTTGGAGCAGTCGGAGCAGAGCGGAGGGTTGCGGGAGGAGAAGAGGATGGATGAGGGGAGAGGAATGAACGAGGATGGAATAAGGAGAAGAGAAGATCAATATCAGATAAAAGAGGAGAACTCAGCAGGAGTTCCTCTCATGGTGGTAGACACCTCAGGAACAACAGGGGTGGTGGTCAGATACTTTCCCGGGGGGGATATATCGACCTACAGGGGAAATTCAGGGAACTGCAGGGGGGAATCAGGGACATACAGAGAGAGAGAACAAGGTGATCAGGGGTCACACAGTACAGGGGTAAATACAGACACTAGTGATGGATTACCCTCACCCTAGTAACCTGGTAATAGAACCAGTTCTATGAACTCTTGGTAAAAGAACAAGTTCTAGAAACTCCTAGTAATAGAACCAGTTCTAGGAACTCCTGGTAATAAAACCAGTTCTATAAACTCCTGGTAATAGAACCAGTTCTAGAACAAGAAACCTACGATCATAGAATTGAAAAAATCTGTGGATCTAAATTTGTTTTATGTAAAAAATTTCAATGAAATATCTAAATTTTAAACTATTCTCCTATTCTAGTCAGAAAAAAAACTTTTTGCAACAGAAATTTTAAACAGAAAACAAGTTTAAATGTCGTCGAGACAAAAGAAAGGTTTAAGTTTAAACTTTTTAAAGATTATTTGTAACGCTGGTTGATCTTTTAATTACTGAACTAAGTCTGAATTAACAACTTAACACTGAAGTGAAAGTTTCATTAATTAGGTTTTTACAAGTTATTAACCCTATCTCTGCTGGGGTACTTGAAAACCAGGATATGCTGGGGAAGGGTCAGTTTGACCCCCCCCCCCTCTAAATCCCATGTTTGATGTCCAAATATGACAAATGATACATCATTAGAAAGCTCTTGTACTCTACTTTTAGAATCTGCAAAAAAATTAGCAAATTTGCAAAAATTGAATTTATTATCGCAAAATCCAGTTATATAGTAAAAATGTTTGCAAAAAAAATTTGTCCAAAAAATGAAAAATTATACATTTTTGAAAAGCCCTTGACCATGCCATTTCAAATATGCAAACAATTTTGCAAAATTTTAAATAACCTGATTTTTAATCAAGAAAAACTAAAAATGTGCAAATTTCCTTTGACAGGTTGTTTGCAAAAAATTTGCAATTTTTTTCGCAAAACTTGTGCAATTCATTTCCTTATGTCATAGGCTTTCCAAAAAGCTAAATTTTATCAAAATGTGACAAGTGGAAGTGGGTCAAAACAAAGATTTAGTTTGTTACAGGAAAAAGCAGTCATTCAGGCAGTGTGCCTGAGGACTCAGGCAGTTAGTATTAAAGCCCTGTTTTAGGCCTAAAGGGAGGGCTTTGGGTATGTAGGAAAAGTCAGAAAATTTCAACAGCCTCAGACCAATACTTTTTGAGTTATGTAAAAAAACTACAGAGGGGGGTTAAATTGACCCTCCCCAGCAGGAATAGGGTTAACATAAAAAGAAATAACTTTTGAGTTGCTTTATCCCAAAAACTACTTTTTATCATTGGCGTAAATGTAAACTTTTTTAATTTTTTCAAAAAGTTTTATTTTAGTTGAATTATTATCCCCAAAAACCCTAAAAGACAATATTATTTTTAAAACATGTCATGATTTAAAATCAAATATTAATTCTAAAATAATGTTTTATGACCTAATATGTGCTTGCAATACCTTTTCTAATATTGTTACCATAAATAACTACGTTGAGGCTCATGAAACTGTGGATTAGGAAGACTCAAGTTATGTTTGTAAATAGTTCAATGTAAACAAAACACAGCAATTAGTTGATTTTTAAGTACACATAATTTTACTGAAATGTCGTCTTACTAATATCAAATTTATGGGTCCAACTTTAGTATGTACAGCCCACTATTTCCCTTGTACCGTACTTTAGCATGGAAATGTTATGTACCAGATAAACTGTTCAAAATCTCGAGTTCTTTCATCAAATATAAATAATTATTAAACTTGTCATATTATTTTTGAATAATATCCAACCCTGTTTATGCAAAAAAAACTGCTCTATCATCTGAAAGATGAAATACTTATCAGTATAAAACTAAATACTAGTCAAATCTCAATATATAATCCTGAAAATTCATCTGCACATGATATAAAAAGATGGCTTGCTGAGTAAGTGCATTCCTTTGACTTTTTATTTCTAGAAAAAAAGGTCTAAATCTTCTGGATATAGTAGAAGAAAGCAAATTTTCAGAACCTATATTTTTGTTCAACGTTAAACATTTAAGTTATTGAGAAGCCTTGAATATTTGTAAATTACACTAAAATCAGTTGCAGTCGAGTCTTAATAGTTTCTCATTTGAAAATTTGTAATTTTTTGCCTCTTTCTATTATGTGAGAATGAAAAATGTTAGAGTGTGGTAATGAGGAATACTTTTTTAGGAAAACAGCATTTTAAGAAAACAATCATGGCTTAATTTTGAAATCATACAGTGAGACCCACAAATTGTGGAAAACGAAGAAGACACATAAGCAAGCTATGTGTATTTAACGTTATATAAAACAACTAGTCTTACAAGTTTCTGCAAATCAATTCTTTTTAAACAAGTCTAACAGTCGTCTTACTACTCGACAGTTTTATGGGTCCAACTGTATATAAAGATATAATCTAAGTTTGTTTGCCAAAAGTTCAGAAACGAGCAATGAAAGATAATAGAAGCAGATAGGATTTTATGCAGTTTTGTTAATACTGGGAGAAGCTGAAAAGTCTATCCATCTATAATTACGCTAATACAAATTTTTCATAGAAAAAAGTGGATATAATCTACGGATATAACGTGACAGCCATTGTATAAGTTTCAGTCATCATTTTCAGGTTCATGGTTAATAAGTTAAAATTTGTAAGTTTTGGAGAAAATTGTAATTATAATTTCAATTTATGGGGTTGAGTTAAAAATTTTTAGTTAGGGGCGAAAGATTAACATGAATATAACCCTAATATCTAAATATGGGGTGGATACTAATATTTTTAATAATTTAAACTCATTCAAAAGTCTATAGTTGTTGGCAAATTCGATTACAGTATTCAATGCAAATTAATGGTCTGAGTTAACATGAATATAATAATAATAATATATATTATATATATAAATATGTGTTTGGAACTTTAAACCAAATAAATAATCCCTTCCTGTTGGCAAATTGGATTAAAAATGTTTCTTAAGTTATTCTAACTGAATCCCGGTGCCATAGATTAATAAAAATACAGAACACTAGATGTCGCCTTTTCAAGATTTAGGATTTTTTTTGTTCACAATAACCATGAGGCAGAAGCTCAAAGGGGTTCTGCGATTGGAGTGTTGAATAATAAAACAGAGAGAGAAAGCATACGCGTAACTCCTTTAGGCTTCTGCCTCAGGGTTATTGTGAACGAAACCCCCCAAAATCTTTAAAAGACGACATCTAGTGTTCTATCTGTTATTGTTAATTAATCTATGCTCCACGCAAACAAATGTTCTGAGTGCAGTTAGTTCTCATTAATTCCCTGCTTCTGAAAAGGTCAACATGTCGTGGAAAAATGTGGATCAAGTATATGCAATAAAACCACGATAATTACGGAATGTTGCCCTTGGAAACTAAGTACGAAGTGTTGAAAAATAGAAATAAGGTCTCATCTCATAAAACGTAATTTGACCTAAGTAAAAGTTTAGTTTCAAAAAACATGGATTTATTAAGAAGACATTTCCAAAAAAAAAAAATTTTGACCAAATTTTGGAAAACTTTTTTTTAAGAAAAAAAACTAAATTTAATAATAAAGTTTTAATATTGAATTCTTTACTGATATTCTCTTTCAAATTGTAGTTTTATACGCCATATACTCATTTCAGTAGTTTGAAACTAAAACTAATAATCTGAGTTAAAAATGTGTTTTCAATCAACCAAAGTTCACTATTTTGATATTTTTACCTTTTAAACCATATTTCGTTTCCTTAAAAGTCAAGCACAAAAAGAAATCATTCTAAGTTCACTAATTGGATATTTTCACCTTTTAAACCATATTTCGTTTCCTTAAAAGTTAATGAATGATCAAAATTCTTATTCAAGATATTGTTGAATCAAAACAAAAATAAAAAAATTCTCAACATTCTTATTCTCCCCTCTTCAATAATCTGAAGTGTAAATTAAAAACTGGAGGAGTTATGAGGTTACAAAGTTTTATAAAATAAATGTCTGTTTGATTAAGAGGTGGTTACTTTTTCTTGGGCATTCTTTAATTCTCAAATTAAAATTTCTCAATTTAAAATTTCTCAATTTAAAATTTTTCAATTTGAAATTTCTCATTTTGAAATTTCTCAATTTGAAATTTCTCAATTTGAAATTTCTCAATTTGAAATTTCTAAATCTGGAATTTCTCAAAATGAAAGGTTTGCGGAAAGAAATTGTTAAAGTAATTATAAGCGATCCTCCAACTAAATAGGGGTATGCCTGGTTCACTCTAGGTACCATCTAAACTTTCGGCCTAGGAAAAATGATTAAGATAAACTGGTTTTTCTTTCTAAAAATTCATGATATACCATCTTGGTTTCACCGTACAGAAAAGACAACAAAAAGAAATTGTCATAATTCAAAACGATTTTCCAGAAACGGCAATATACTTCTTCCTTAATGTTGCTCAGATAAGAGTTTAAAAGGTACCGTTGTGAATCAGGCAAGCAACTCTTTTAAATTGGGGCTCACTTGAAATTACGTTGACAGTCCCTTTAATACAATATTATTATAGATTATCTTGTACAGTCCCTTTAATACAATATTATTATAGATTATCTTGTACAGTCCCTTTATACAATATTATTATAGATCTCCCTGTACAGTCCCTTTAATCCAATATTATTATAGATCACCCTGTACAGTCCCATTAATCCAATATTATTGTAGATCACCCTGTACAGTCCCTTTAATCCCATATTATTATAGATCACCCTGTACATGCAGTGGATTGGTTTGCGTAAATTTTGACAGCTCAGGGTTAGAGTTGACTCCGGGTAGAGCTATAGAGGATGATATAGAAACCTGGAGAAACTTCATGAGTTCCTGGAACCTGGTGGATTGCTGGTTAATATTACGGGGAATTGTAAACTAACATGACTGTTCATGAATTCCGTCCCAGCAAACGGAATTTTATTATTTAACAGATTTACAATTTTTTATAGTAATATAGTTCCCTTTTTTACAATAATACATTTTCTATGGTTTTAATCTTTTTAGTCTTTTAGTTTATAGAATGTTATAGAAATGAGAATATAAAGACCAAATAAAAGTATTATTATTATATCTAAGGGAGTCTACAGTGACACATATGTATTGTACCGTTATATGTACGAAATAAATCTATAATAATAATAGGGATGGGCATTTTTATAGGGAAAAAGTTTTGTTTTAAAAAAAAATAAACGACTTTTAAAGGATTTGAGTCTTTGCCACAAACTCAGATTTTCTAATCCCTATATCTTTGAAGGCTGGTAGATCAAATAGTCTAAGTTTGAAATATCTAAGGTTTGAACCATCTAGTTGCTAAGATATAGGGATTAGAAAATTTTAGTTTGTGACTCAATTCCTTTGAAACAAAAAAAAAGAAAAAAAATTTCGTTTCAAAACAAAAAACGTCTGAAAACTAAGAATAGTAGTTGTTTTTTTAAGATTTGAAAGGAAACAATTGTTATTTATTGAAAAACGACAAAATCCGTTTTAAATTTAAAACCTAAAAGATAAATTCGTTGCTGAATTCATAAAAGCAGCTAACAACGGAAATTTTTTCCATAAGATTTTTTGATCGACAAATCTGGACAATTCGGTCAATTAGAGACTTGAATTAAAACACCACAGTTAGAAAAACTTAAACATTTAGTTTGACATATTTTTCAAAGAATTAAATGAATGCAATTTTAGGTATATCTTATAAATTTCTTATCCATATTTAAGAAGTTATTAAGACTGCATGCACCTCTTAAAGATACTTTATACGTATATAAGTATATAAGTAGAACGATTATATTTTATATAACTAGTTTAATTTGTGAGCAAAGATTTTATTTTATTTGGCGTGAGGTGTAAAAGCGTGGAACAATTGAGATATAAAACACAAACTAAACACCATAAATGTCGTAACAATTATTAAATTCAAATAATGCCAAGTGTATATCTTGAAAAGTACTTGTAAAGTTGTAATAGGCTCCCAATGTTGTATAATACAAGATGAATATTAAGTCATCAATATATTGATAAATGGGCGTGGATTATGTGAACCCTAGGGCTGAACCTGTGCAAGGCAATAGGTCAAACCACGCCCAGCCCACTCCTAGATACATGGAGTACGACCTGTAACCAGGTTTACATATAAAGTTGAACAAGTTTTTCAACCCTGCAGATCATTGGTTTAAATGTATATATCATTAGATATTATTATAAATATGTTTTAGCTTCATTTTCCTTAACCCTTTCAAGGCTTGGTGTGGGTGGGTGAGGAGGGGGGGGGGGCTGATTCAATGCAGGCATTCCGCATGTCAAGTATTCGCAAGGTTTAAGCGTTAACAATTTTGTCAGATACCCTTCTTGTTTTGCTTTTATGACCATTTTGTTTGCTGAAAAAGTAATTATGAAAAATTGTGAAAATAATATTTATATTTTCAATCATATATTTATTTGAAGATTACTTGAACAAAACTCTCTGCGACATAATCTCAACAAAGAAATTGAGTCTTTGCCACAAAACTTAAACTTTCTAATCACTATATCTGTGCTGTAGGCCTTAGTAGATATTTAAAACTATGAATTCCGTCAGATAAAGTATTCTAAGTTTAAAGGTTGTACGTTAACGTATTACACCATTAGAGGGCAAAGGTAATTCGAAAGTTTGAGTTTATCAAAAAGAATCAATTTCTTTCAGTCTACAATTATATAAACTTTTTATTCAATATGACCGCGTGTGTACTACATAACCGGAAATTCTAAATGTAAAAAAAGAAAGTGAAGTTCTTCTGTTGGGGAAACAGTAATAAAAACAGCTAGCAAAGAATATGTCATATAAAAGAAAGGCTGTTTTAACCGTTTTGAATATCACAATTGGTCAAATTTATGCGACATCACTGGTACGACTTGTTGACCTCTTAGATCCACTAACTTTTATTTTACGTACAATTGTGTCAGAAAAATAAATTTATTTTGTTAGATTCAAATATTTTCCTCTTCTCAATAGCTCTTCAATAAATGAAGTTTAGCATTTCCTAAACGTGGTCTGTCTCTTTTTTTCTTCCGTGATTTTGTTCAGATTTCGATTTATTGAATAAAGCCAAAATTCTTCGAAATCTGAACGACATTCTGCATTTCTTCCGTAATTTTTACAGCACAAAAAAGCAGACCACGTTTTGGAAATGCCAGGACTAAAAATATATATAATATATATATAATATATATAATTCTTAATTCAATAATGTTGCTGATAAAATTAGATATGCTTATGAATGCAAACTCATTTCAAAGCTCAAAGAGTCATTCAAGTCCTCTCAACTGTTATATACATGATAGTTTTGAAATCTACACAAAAAGAAACATTTTCATGAAACACAAATCAAGTATATTAAATACTACCGTGTTTGTTTAATTTTGAGCAGCATTTATTTAAAGAATTTTTCGATGAAATAAAAACTGATTATCGAAAATGGCTATTTGTGGCCGACAAACAGGTTATGCATGTGAGTTTTCAATTTTTCAAAATATGTCGATATGGGTTTCAAAAGATCCGTCTTGCAAAGCCTAATTCAAAGCAGCAAACGGTTTGTAAAACATTTAAAAACAAGCCATCTAGGAGCATTCAAGTGGAAAAATTAGGGAAATCCCAAAATCAACTGTTTTCCCTAGTTTTTCAGCTCCAACTTGGCTATTTTTAATTAATTTGAAAACAGTTTTTTCCGTTGAATATGGCTTGGAAAAACAAATCTTTTGGTGCCCATTTCGACATATTTTGAGAAGAAAAAATGAGCTCTCTCACAAGCGTTTTTTTATCACAAAAGGCCATTTTCGATGGTCAATTTTGATTTTAGCGAAAAATGCCTTTAGTAAATGTTTCTTAGAATTAAAAAATATATTAGTATTCACCAGGGACGTACGAGAGCATTTAATTCTTTTCTTAATCTTTTAGTTTGGGTGAGTGCAATGCAATGCAATGTAGAATGTAGATTGCCTGAGGAAGATCTAATATTAAAAGACCCCCCCCCCTCCCNCCCCCTCTCCTCGTACGCCCCTGGTATTCACTACTTGAAATTGATTCCTATCAAATTTGTGAAAAACACAATTTAATACTGCTCAAACCTTCTGAAGCCTATAGTGACTATACCCGTATCGATATGGTACCATACGGAGAAGGTTTCTTACAATTCAAGAAATAATCTAATTCTAGTGTAGAGTGTAGAGTGTAGAGTGTAGAGTGTAGAGTGTAGAGTGTAAAGTTGAGATTAAATGTCAAATTCTGATATTAAAGGTTAACAGGAGGGAGTCCCACAAAACATGACAGTAGAGAGACGACCGGGACGTCGTCTTTGCTTTTTTAAATTATTTGTGAAATTGATTTGTCAATCTACTTTTACAAGTTCCTAATATTCCTAAAATTCTCCTAGTCTCCAAAATTGGGTCTACTTTTTTGGTGCTGTTAAAATTACCGATTATTTTTGTAACGCCAGGACAAGGCATGTTGTGATTATTAACTCTAGAATTTTACTTTCAAAATTTGGATTACGAATAAATTTCGCATAATATTTTAAAGATTAAAGTCGACCTTCACTTTCTTTCTTCACTATACTTTGAGTGTCTGGGTGTCTGTCCTTTTGTATCCAATAAACATCAAAACGGCTAAACCGTTCGGGCCCAAATTTTGTGACCTCACGTGGCCCAAGAGAAGGTTTTTGAATAATCAAAATTTTAAAAATTCGCCTTGAACAAAATTAAATTTTTATTAAATTTAAAATTTTTTTGAAAATCCACGAATTTTCTTTATGAAATCCGCTAACTTTTTGTTTGGTTTTACACAATGTGTACAACATGTGTACAACACAATTGAAATAGAAGATGGGCGTGAAGCGCCCGAAAGGCCTAGTACAGTATAACTGTATAATTCAGTCCTATTTTTTTTGCAGTTTTATTCCGCTGCTGTACCTATTCTAATCGATGAATTTCATGTTGATTAAAGGGTCTGTAAACGTTATTTCATGCGAACCTCCGATGATAAACTAGCATGTCCGATTCACAACAGTACCTTTGTCTGATCAAGTATAAATTACATATCCAAGTTTTGTTTTTAAAAACTGTTTATTATTATTTATGGTTTCTCTGTGATAATTTCCAGGATTAATAACTTTTCCAACCAGAAAACTGACGCTATCTTTTACATTGTTGATAAGATTAAAGTTTCAAGGGTACCGTTGTGAATTGTGAATTAAAATTACTTAAATCTACGACGAAAGCCTTTTACAGTTTATTTAGGTTACGCTACAAATGATCTTAATAAATGCATTGAAATTTGAATTAGAATATTTATTATATAGCACAGCCTTACATAAATATCTGAACGATAAATGTAGAATTAATTAAGAACTAATTTATTACTATTTAAATTCATCCCCCCAAAAAAGATCAAAGCATAAAAAATTTACATTTATATAATTTAAAATTTTTTGAATATACATTAAAAATATACAAGGACGATTCGATTATTTTGCTGCATATTTGTTTTTTAAAAAAGTGTTCTAAAAACTTCAAATTTGAAAAGATGTTAAAAATGCAACTATTGTATTGATAAATGTTAAAAAAAAACAGAAGGTAAAAACAATCTTTGCAGCGATTTGACTTTGTTTGTATAACTGGCGAAATGTCTCATACAGGGTGTCCCAATTCTTATTAGAGATCGTCAATCGGTCTAAATTACGATTTTCGAAACTAATCAGAAAATTTAAGAAGAATGAATCATTTCGAAAAATTGAATAAGGCTAATATAAGAACTTTCTTGCGAAAAATACAATTTTTTTTGAGTATTATGGTTTTATTTTGGCGTTAAAGCTTGAAGATAATCTAATACAGGGTGTCCCACGAAACATGACAATAGGAAGACGACTTGAAAGTCGTCTTTTTTATTTGAATTTATTTGTGACATTTAGTCTTCTATCTACTTTAACATGTATGATTCTTGATACAATTATCACATAATTCTCATAGCCCTGGCATTTCCAAAAAGTGGTCTGCGTTTTTTGTGCTTTCAATATTACCTGAGATTTCAATTTTGTTAAATAAAAGCAAAATTGTCGAAATCTGAACGAAATTCTTCATATCTCGGGCAATATTGAAAGCACAAAAAAGGCAGACCACATTTTGGAAATGGCAGGACAAGGGAAATTTTGTGATTATTTTCTCTAGAAATTTACTTCTAAAATTAGGTTGACAAATAAACGCAGCAAATTATATCAAAAATCAAGACGACATTCAAGTCGTCCTGCATACTGTCATGTTTCGTGGGACACCCTGTATGATATGGGACGCTCTGTAGTATCGTGGGGAAAATCTAAGACGACATTCGAGTTGAATTCAATTTACACTGTACAAAACAGTGTAAAGATAAGCAGAGGTTAAAGTAAGAAACATTTTAGAATCTATTCTTGATGATACATAAGCTGAAGATTTTGTTGAACCAATTCTTAAAGAGACATCATTAAACCTCTCTAAAATATAAATACAGATTCAAGATAAATATTTAGAAGGTCGTCGTTTTAAAAGCCATTTAGAAATAGAATTCTATGTTGTGAAATTTTTAGAAATTTAATTGTTTTCTTTTTTGTTTCTGCACGTCCAAATTTAAAGTGTTAAGTATTATTTTTGATTAAGCAAAAATATTTTTTTTAAATTACTAGGGTCATCGAATCGAACTCCATAGTTTTTTTTAAAAATAAGATGTTTTCTAAGGTTGTTTTGAGTAAATAAAGATAATGATTGAGACGTTACAGTACAAACAAATGACATATACAAATATAAATATACAATTAATAATTAATTATTAACATAAATTGAACGTTTTGACATCTCCTCCGTTCCTATTGTAATTACAGGCACAAGAACAGTCCAAGACTTCAATGAAAAGTTATTCTGAAAATATATTCAAGAATTAACAATTTGACATAAAAGTTACTTTGAAAAAAAACAATTACTTAAACGTAAAAGAATTTTACAAGTATTCACTGTCCATGCTTTTATCCCTTAACAGTTTTGTTTGCTCTATTATTAAAATCCATTGAAAAATGCATATCAAAACGTATGTTTTAAGTTATTACTTGTCAAAAACAAAAAATATACTATTTACATTTTTTCGGTCCTTCTATTGTTGCCATTTTTCAATGCCTTTTTAATTCTCAAACCATTAAACTCAGCGGTCTAATTTTTTTATTGAGCTGGATTTGAAAAATTGGGCTATAAGTATGTACCAGACCTTTAATCTAAAGTCCTTTCTCAAGGGAAGGGGGTGCGAGAGCCCCCCCCCCTCTAGTCTATACATAGATTCAGACCCTCCAACAGAGTTTAAACTTAGTGTCGTCTTAATATAGACTTTTTTTCATTAACGTCGAGGAAAAGTACAAGCAACACAGGGACACATAAAGATTCAAACGTGCATAGCCTTTACAGAGTTTAAACTTAATGTAGTCTTCATTTAGACTTATTTTTGTTCATTAACTTACAGAGTTTAAACTTAGAGTACTCTTCACTTAAATTTTTTTTTTCATTAACTTACAGAGTTTAAACTTAGTATCGTCTTTATTTAAATTTTTTGTTCATTAACTTACAGAGTTTAAACTTAGTATTGTCTTCATTTAAATTTTTTGTTCATTAACTTACAGAGTTTAAACTTAGTATCGTCTTAATTTACACTTATTTTTGTTCATTAACTTAGAGAGTTTAAACTTAGTGTCGTCTTCATTTAGACTTATTGTTGTTCATTAACTTAGAGAGTTTAAACTTAGTATCGTCTTCATTTAGACTTATTTTTGTTCATTAACTTACAGAGTTTAAACTTAGTGTCGTCTTCATTTAGACTTATTTTTGTTTATTAACGCCGAGGAAAAATACATTACAAGCAACACAGGGACAAATAAAGAATTAAACGTGCATAGAATGTAAATTCACTCTGACAGGCATGCTGGTAAATATAGAGCACACATGCGCCATAAATATAGGAACTTAGAAAGCATAAACATATATAAGGAGAAATCTTGTCTTAGTTACTTTTAATTCCAAATAAAAAATCATTTTCGGGTTTTTAATTATTGATTTGACAATCCTTCAGAAAAAAAATGGCAATATACTCACCATTTAAGGAATATTTTTCTAAGATTTAGTAGTGAATGAATTTTGATGTGCCTAATGTAACAATTGGCAGTTCTACATTTAGAATAAAGTTAATTTCAAATTTAATCAATCCTTGCGTCATGAAACACAACATCCTCAGTTCAGTATATGCTTAATCTATGTTTATTGGCCTGGGAACACAGCTTTGCCGGATAATTAGAATTTCTCTTTAAAATTCAACCCTCTCAACTTCAAATTGTTTAACCCAGGCATTCCCGTGCTTCTACTGGCTCTTCTCCTATTAAAACTGGAGGCCAATCGGTCCAGGGATTCATGAGTTATGACCGGACAGACAAGATTACTACTTTATATATATATAGATATATATCTCAGTACCTGCATCTAGAGAGCTAGAATCTACCTCATTCAAACCATAGTTACCATGGACAGCGTCAAACTGTTCAGGTCGACCTAATACCAGCTTTAGACAGATTTAACGCTCCTTGCTCAGTTCTAATATCCCGCTAAACCGTGTATTAAGTGACACAACCGTTTAAACAAGACGGATTTTAATAAATTCAGATTTTGTAAGATTTTCTAAAATCCAACACCCATTATACTGATGTATATGCACTTCTTCCGAGACCAAGCCTTTTTTTGACGGATATAAGAGGTTCATGGAATAAGTTTAATTTTCCTTCCCCCCCCCCCCCCGTCCCCCATATTTGACTTTACAGTGGGTAAAGTATGTACTTTAATAAAGGTACAGCTTTTCCAATGCAAAATCATTTACAAACAAATGTTAGAAGAGGTCATGAGCGTTCTGAATCACTATCTCTGATTACTTTATGAAGGTGCATCGTATATGGTTGTCCATAAAGGATGAAACTTAAATGCCAACCAAAATATCTATTGCCATAACGATCTAAAGGTTTAATTTGGTGATTGGCTTTAGTTCCTTTAGTACACCTTCTTCGTAGAGTATTTAATAATTTGATAGAGAACTGCAGGCCACGGGCAGCCGTAGTACATTTGAATTTCCTAGCCGGGTCAACCTTTCCGGTCCCAGTTTGTACAGTATCGCCCGGACATTGGGTAAATAAAGAAGACACTCAATAGGACTAGCCGGTGCAACAAGGTTGACGCGGTCTGACTTTAGGTGAAATTTACTTTTACTAAAGGGTCAGAGGTGTGTGAAGCGACCAAGAATGTAAGGACAAGATTTAAAAAGTTCTGTAAAATCGTCTCTGAAGTCTCGTCCTTTTCATGGAAAACTCTGTATCTAAAAATACCTTTAGTAAGAGAGGAAGGGCATCCGAACCACCAATATCCAACTGGACGTGGGAATGGGGGATCAGCAGTATCAACCTTGATTAAAAATATTTAATTTAAAATCAACTTTACTTTTGTCCTTCTCGATGAATCCGAATTCAACCGATTTAATATCTTTGGCTTTTTGACAACTTGGTGGTTTTCAAAATTAGTATTACCAAAAAAACTAAAGTTAAACCCTAACGCCATACATCGAAGAAATTTATAAAATGTCGTATTCTTCACTTTCTGATAATAGAATGTTGCAGATATTTAGTTTTTTAATTAAGTGATTATAAGGAGCTGTTCCCGCATATTCATGGCTATTTATTTATTTTCGCAAATACTGAGATTTAGGTGAAATAGTGTAAAACCCATTGAAAAAATTGTTAAGACGACATTCGATAATGTCTTTCGAGAAGTTTATCTTGATTTGTCCACGTAAAATGAAACTTGGTACAGTAATAACTTAAATTGCGTTCTTAGCCTACTTGTACAGACATCTTAAGCATGCTGGGGGAGAAGGAAAAGCTAGCCTAAGATACAGGGTGTCCCACAAAACAACAGTTGGTGAATAATTTAAAATGTCTTCCTCCAAAATTACTTAAGTTGTTTAATACCAAAGAGAATTATAAGAATATTTATTGGCAGTCATATTAAAGTAAAATTGATTTCAATTTTAAATATATTTTAGTAAAAGATTTTATTGAACGAAAAAATTGAAAAAAGTCTTTAATATTTATTACAGTATAGGGAAGAAGACATTCCAAATTATTCACCAACTGTCATGTTTCGTGGGACACCCACATCGTTAGAATTTCTTTTATTAATATAAACCTTAAAGGAGCGGTCATCAAACCGGTAATATTCTCCAGCCTTGAAGAAATAAGTGTATCCATTACTGTACTGCAGAGCATCATCTAGATTATCCGGGATACCCTCCCAGTTGGAGATAGGTCTAAACAAGGTTGGATATAGGTCTAAACAAGGTTTGAGATATGTCTAAACAAGGTTGGAGATAGATCTAAACAAGGTTAGAGATAGGTCTAACAAGGTTAGAGATAAGTCTAAACAAGGTTAGAGATAGGTCTAAACAAGGTTGGAGATTAACCGTTAAACCTTAAACAGTATGGGTTGAACTTGGTTGACCATGATACCTTGGATAGGATGGTTTGAATTTGAACTTGATTGACTTTGATACCTTAGAAAGGATGGTTTGACCTTGATTGACCTTGTTACCTTGGATAAGATGGTTTGACCTTGATTGACCTTGCTACCTTGGAGAGGTAAGTTTGACCTTAATTAACCTTGAAACCTGGGATAGAATGGTTTTATCTTGAATGACATTGATACCTTGGAAAGGATGGTTTGACCTTAACTCACCTTGATACCTTGGATAGGATTATTAGATGGACCTTGATTGACCTTTATAGCGTGAAAATCGGATGGTTTGACCTTCATTGACCTTGATTTTACCTTGGATAGGATGGTTTGACCTTCATTGACCTTGATTATACCTTGGACAGGATGGTTTGACCTTCATTGACCTTGATTATACCTTGGACAGGATGGTTTGACCTTCATTGATCTTAATTATACCTTGGATAGGATGGTTTGACCTTCATTGACCTTGATTTTACCTTGGACAGGATGGTTTGACCTTCATTGACCTTTATTTTACCTTGGATAGGATAGTTTGACCTTCATTGATCTTGATACCGTGAAATAGGATGGTTGACCTTCATTGACCTTAATTTTACCTTGGATAGGATGGTTTGACCGGAGGTCGACTGTCTGGATCAAACCTCCAGTATTGAGATCCCTTGAAAATATCAAAAATTAGCTGCTAGTTGCTCTTAACAAGAAAGAAAGAGTTTGGGCTATTCAAAAAAAATTCTTATGTTCTTCACTGCAGTTGTCTACTGTAAACTCTAAATCATATAATATATTGTCTAATAACTTTCTTAAAGACATTACATTCAGTCTTTTTATCTTGTTTTAGGTCAAATAATATTTTCATTCACTGTAGGTAACCCTGTAGGATAGAAAAAAACTTCTTTACGTTACAGTGGTTGGCGATTATATCAATACAATGGAGACGAATTTTTATTATTAGTACAATTGATCTCTGTTGCTAAAATTAGAAAACACTCTTTGTTTCTGTGTCTCATACTATTATGAAAGATTGGTGGAAATCAAAATTGAAATAGAAAGTCGTCTTCATTGTATTGATATATACGACGATGACTGTAGATAGATAGATACCTTGAAAAAGTATATTTTCCCGTTCCCTGACCAAACAAATGCCGCGTCAACATTGTTTGGTATTCCTTCAAACCCTTTACTTATCTCCTTAGGGTACCCGGGTTCCATTTCGTCAAAGCTATACCTAGAGTACATAGCTATAGTACAGTACAGTACAGTACAGTACAGTACAGTACAGTACAAACCAGTATAGTACAGTACAGTACAGTACAGCACAGTACAGTACAGTACAGTGAAGTACAGTACAGTACAGTACAGTGCAGTACAGTACAGTACAGTACACTTAAGTACAGTGCAGTACAGTACGGTTTAGTACAGTTCAGTTCAGTACAGTACACTTAAGTACAGTGCAGTACAGTACACTTAAGTACAGTGCAGTACAGTATAGTGCAGTACAGTACAGTTTAGTACATTACAGTTCAGTACAATACTGTACAGTCATAAGCATACATCTACAAAAGATGCTCTGTGTTTCAGATGAAGTATAGAATCAAAATAAGCTGTTAAAACTGAAGAAAACGTAACAACGTGCAATAAAAGTTAAAAGCTATTTTTACTGAACCAGGAAAATTCCATCAAACTTTTTTATTCTCCTCAACTTCTTACTGTTTTATTGAATTATTAAAAAAGAATATTAATTATTTAAAAAGATACAAATTTTATGATTGTCAACCAATAATAAAAATATTTAAAAGATTGGGGGTGGGGGGGGGGGTACCTCCAGTATTTAGATCCTTTGAAGAAATATGTTTTTCCGTTTTCCCATGTAAAAGCAGCATCAATATTATCTAAATATTAATAATGTTAATCGTAAATTATGTAACTTATTAATGTACCATACATGTAGATGTTGTTTAAAGAAAAACAAAATTCAAAAAACGACTAATTTAAATTGGGATATCTTTCATATCTTCACTTTAATACGTGTGATGTAATGTTTTTAGGTTTAAAGATTGAAGTAAAATAAAGGAACTGAACAAACACCAGAATTTGTTACTTCCTAATCCTTTAATCATTGCGACCTGTCAATGTATAAAACCCTTAGATATTTCAAACTTAAACAATATGAAAATAATTTACAGTTTAAAATATCACAGGTCTACTCCATGAGGTTGCAAAGATATATAGATAAGAAAATATGAATTTGTGGTAAGACATTAAGAGTGAAAAATGACTAAAAAAATTAAAAAATGAAAACACGCTCCCCTACCCTAATATGACGGATTATATTAATTTAAATAAAAGTGTCTTGATTGTTTTATTATAGTTTTAAACGGTTGTTGTTGAATATAGTGAATTATTTAACTTAAGATCAAAAAGACCAATTCAGTAGAGCATATTATAAAAAGTACAGATCTGTATTCACGGGGTTTCAATAGAGGAAAAAATGATTTTAATGCATAATCTTTACAAAAAAAAACATTTGGGGCAGTCCGTACAAGGCTTTGCGCCTCTTTTCTATATAATACCATGTTTATCTATTTATTTATTGATTTATAAGCCGCCATCTTTATATAGTAGCGTAGTAAGCAAAAACTTTGTAAAAGTGTACATTTTGTCCAGTCCAGACACAATTTTTATGGGTCATGTTACTGTGAGTTGTCACGAAAAATTTAGGTCCGACCGGTTCAGCGATTTAGACCTTTGTTTGATACAAACATACATTCAACAAATATATTATAGATCAAATACCATTGCCATGACCCATTACTATGTACAATAAGTGGCAACAGAGAACTGGAGTTTACAAGTTCTACGTTAACATCTATTGTACTGGAATCTTTTTGTTATAGATGATGGAAGAATGATGATTTTTTTAAATGAATATATGAAAGGATAAATATATAAATGAAAATATGATGAAAGGACAAATGTCTAAATAAATATATGTAAGAATGAATGTCTAAATGAATACATGAAAGGATAAATATCTAAATGAATACACGAAAGGATAAATATCTAAATGAATACATGAAAGGATAAATATCTAAATGAATACATGAAAGGTTAAATATCTAAATTAACATATGAAAGGATAAATATCTAAATGAATATATGTAAGAATAAATGCTTAATACATGAAAGGATAAATATATAAATGAAAATATGAACGGAAAAATATCTAAATAAATATATGTAAGAATGAATGTCTAAATGAATACATGAAAGGATAAATATCTAAATGAATAAATGAAAGAATAAATATCTAAATGAATACATGAAAGGATAAATATCTAAATGAATACATGAAAGGCCGGATGAATATCAGAATAATTACAAGAAAGAATGAATATGAGATAAATATATAGATGAATGAATATATAAACGAATATGTAAAAAAACATTAATATTATTGGTTTTATTTGAAAGAGCGAATAAATAAATAAATATATTAAGGATGAATATCAGAATGCATATATGAAGGATGAATAATGAAAGGATAAACACCTTAATGAATATATGAAGGATGAATATGAGGATAAATATCAGGATGAATATATGAAGGATGAATATACCTGGAAGTCCAGTCCAGTCTTGAGAAACAAGTCTAGGGTATCCAGGAGCTATGGAGTCATCTGTTAGCTTCCAATAGGAGTCTCCTACGTAAATTACTTTAATCTCACTAATAGGGGCAATATGAAGTTCTCAAACAAATAACTTTAAAGGGAGTGTCTGGCTGGACATGGTAGTTAAGCTAAGAATGCAGTATTGTAGAGAACGTTTTTAGAATTCATTTCAGACCCTTCAGACGTTTTTACGATGCATATTTGTTCAGCAAGAGCGCAATTTCAATCTTCAAAATCCTCATAGACTGTACATTATAGAGGGATAATTTTGAGAATCGTATTTTTAAAAATTATTCAATCACGACTTGTGGGAAAAGTTGCATAAGTTTTCGAATTTAAAATGTCTAAACGCGCATTGGCCTTTTTACTATCTAGATTATGCTTTTTATTTGCTCTACACATTTACATCTTAGAACAATAAAGCACTTGCTTTTAGTTTTAGTTTTTAAAGTTGTAAAATGAAAAAACTATACCTTTGAAAGCAAATGTAGTTTCTCCGATGGTAAGAATAGAATCCAGGGTTGGTTCGGAGCAAATATCCCGCCCCCCTCCAGGTTTACTCAATATAGGTCTAAATAGAATCTAGGGTTGGTTCGGAGCAGATATCCCGACCCCCTCCAAGTTTACTCAATATAGGACTAAATATAATCTAGGGTTTGTTCAGAGCAGATATCCCGACCCCCTCCAGGTTTACTCAATATAGGTCTAAATAGAATCTGGGGTTGGCTCGGAGCAGATATTCAGGTTTACTCAATATGGGACTAAATATAATCTAGGGTTGGTTCGAAGCAAATGTCCAGGTTTACTCAATATAGGACTAAATAGAATCTAAGGTTGGTTCGGAGCAGATATTCAGGTTTACTCAATACAGGGTTAAATATAATCTAAAGTTGGTTAAGAACAGATATCCTGTCCCCCTCCAGGTTTGCTTAATATAGGTCTAAATAGAATCTAGGGTTGGTTCGGAGCAGATATCCAGGTTTACTCAATACAGGACTAAATTAAATCTAGGGTTGGTTCTGAGCAGATATCCCGTCCCCATCCAGGCTTACTCAATATAGGTCTACATACAATCTAGGGTTGGTTCAGAGCAGAAATTCCGTCCCACATGAAGCTTACTCAATATATATGTCTAAATACAATCTATTGTTGAGCAGATATTCTGTCCCACACCTGGCTTATTCAATATATAGGTCTAAATATACTTTAGGGTTGGTTCAGAGCCGATATTCCGTCCCACACCAAGCTTTTTCAATATATAGGTCTATATACACTCTAGGGTTTTTTTCAGAGCAGAAATTGCGTCCCATACCATGCTTGATCAATTTATAGGTCTAAATACAATCTAGGGTTGGTTCAGAGCCGATATTCCGTCCCACACCAAGCTTTTTCAATATATAGGTCTATATACACTCTAGGGTTTTTTCAGAGCAGAAATTGCGTCCCACACCATGCTTGATCAATATATAGGTCTAAATACAATCTAGGGTTGGTTCAGAGCAGATATTTCGTCCCACACCAAGCTTGATCAATATATAGGTCTAAATACAATCTAGGGTTGTTTCAGAGCAGAAATTCCGTCCCACACCAGGCTTATTCAATATATAGGTCTAAATACAATCTAGGGTTGGTTCAGAGCAGATATTTCGTCCCACACCAAGCTTGATCAATATATAGGTCTAAATACAATCTAGGGTTGTTTCAGAGCAGAAATTCCGTCCCACACCAGGCTTATTCAATATATAGGTTTGAATACAATCTAAGGTTGGTTCAGAGCCGATATCCTGTCCCCCTCCAGGTTTACTCAATATAGGTCTAAATAAAGTCTAGGGTTGGTTCGGAGCAGATAAAGACGTAGAAAATATTTTAAATTTGGCAAGGTTCCATTAAAGACTTCTAGAACGGAACGGTAAATTATATGAGTTAAGATTAAAAATAAATATGAATCCGTTCTTTCCTGGTTCGTCACGACTTCTTCAGAAAAAGAGCAACCTACCATTTTAAAACTTTTTCAATTGAATTCTTCAAATTACAAAACTGCGTTAGAAAATGCAATGTTAAAACAATAAAAATCCATCCATGGTTCTCTCCGCACAAAAACTTCTCTAATAGTGGTAGTTTTTACTTTTCTAAGAACAATCAAATAAACGGATAGAAGTAATACTGATTGATTCTCCTAATTAAGTCCTATCTCTCCTAATTCTATTATAACGAAGTTAAGTATATAACTCTGTTTATTGAACACATTAATTATAGTAATTGTAAAATAATTAACATAAATATATTAAAAGAATGAATGAGTGTTTTTGTTCTTTATTAGTATTGCTATTAACAACCTCTCTTTTTTAGTTAAATCGTTAATTTGACATTTATGGTTAATTTTGAAATAAAAAGTTTTATTTGGTTTAAAAGAGCAACATTTATTTACGGCTCCACCCCCCCCCCCCCCCCCCCCTCCCGTTTCAACGTTAACATAAAAGCAACAATAAAAAAAAACATAAAACCAATTTTAACTTTTACAATGGTTCATTCTTTGCTACATTCCACAGTGAATCCCATCAATGGGAATAGGAAGACGACTGTTAAGACTCAAGTCAAATAAACATAAAATGATGAAACACCGCATTAATAAATATATAAATATGTATATTGTAAACAAGCCCATTTCACTTAACCATAATCCTACCCGTTTTTTTCAGATTATTAAAGTAGAGCTTAAGGACTATTAAAAAATGTATGAAATGCTACTGATTTGTATCACAATATGGTCTTTTTTTCAAGCTAGGTAAAAATATCAAATACATATAGGATGCTGAAAGGTTTTCCATCTATTCCACAGATTCATGGGTTTGACTGTATAATGTATGTTGTATATTGTATACCTGTTGGTTACAGGAACGTTAGGAACAGTTTGCTCGGGATCTTTAAGTTTTTCCCCGTAGATTGCTTGGATTGCCTTTTTATCATCAATATCCAGCTCAAGCTAAAAATAGTTAATTTACAATTATCTAGTCTATATTGTTTTTTACGTACATTTTATAAATATACTTTGCTTGTCTGAGTGGGTGTGTGTTTGTTTGTATCCAATAAACATAAAAACGGCTGAACCGATTGGGCCCAAATTTTTTGTTGGACTGGCCTGACATGACCCCAGGAAAGGTTTATGGATGATCAAAATTTCAAACGTTTGCCTCCATCAACATTTAGAAAATCCAAGAAAAATATTTTAAAATCCGCAACTTTTTTGTTATTGTTCTATGTTGTATACAAAACAAAGAGAAAGTGTCCATAAGCTTAGCTTAGTATTTCATATCTAACTTGAATGAATAGCATTTTCAAATGTTTTTACAATTTATCGCCTACAAAATGTTTCTTTTTTTAACAATATTCTGCAGGAAAACTGGGAGATTTTTTATTTGAGTTATTTGAAGTAGTAATCTTTGTTTGTCTGTTTGTTTGTATGTTCGTTCATAACCCATGAACCCATTCACCGATTTGCCTTGACATTTATTTAGGAACTCGGTAGAGCCACGGGAATGGTTTCAGCTATGTTAAAAAATCTGAATTCAGTTAAAATTAGTTTCCAGGCAAAGCTGGGTTGTCATATTTATATACATCACATAGATTCAGCCTGCTAATAAATAGTCTCATCAAGTTTTAAGACAAGGTCGACATTTGACATTTGACTTTGACCGCTCTAACGCAGTAATGCTTTTTTTGTAGCCCTTTACATGTACATATACCGCCTGAGATGAGATTTTTAAAGCTTACACCCGAGTGAAACCCAGAGTTGGGCCCAGATAGAACCCAAGTCAGGATTGGCTCTGATTCGACCAATTAGAGACTGCTTAGAAAGCTTTCTCTCTGTAGCAGACAGATTGCTAACAGATCAGCTCTGACAAGGAGATGTAAATTTCGAAAATTCGAAAAAAATACGTAGATACATTATTTGCATAGTATGTTTATCTCATACCTTTGATCAAATTTGACACTACAAATAACTCCCGAGATTTTAAATGTACAGAAATAAAAGTTTTTTTTTCGAAATTTACGATCATCAGCTGCTAAAGAACCGAGTCTTGAAGAGAAAAATCCCCGAGGTGGTTTGTTTTTACTAAACTTAAGGCCATTCAAAACCGAGGTCTTCACGTTTGAGCTTTACTTGGGTCTATGCAGAAGCAAGGACTTAGTTTTACTCAGGTTTAAGCTTTTAAAATCTCATCTCTGTTGTTAGCATTGGTTTTTAAGAAGTAATTTTTGCTTGAGAGCTTGAAACCTCAGTAACATATAGGATACTAGCCCGAGAATCTAACTTTGCCTGGAAACCAAACTTTTGCAACCCAACATGGGGTAGTATAAATTTGTAATAGACAAATCATTAATCTTGAAAATGATAAAATCTTAAAACATACCTTCTCCTGGAATCCCCTGTAGAAGAGTGCAATTAACCTACCTTCTCCTGATATCCCCTGTAGAAGAGTGCAATTAACCTACCTTCTCCTGGTATCCCCTGTAGAAAGGTGCCATTAACCTACCTTCTCCTGATATCCCCTGTAGAAAGGTGCCATTAACCTACCTTTTCCTGGTATCCCCTGTAGAAAGGTATCATTAACCTACCTTCTCCTGATATCCCCTGTAGAAAGGTGCTATTAACCTACCTTCTCCTAATATCCCCTGTAGAAAGGTGCAATTAACCTACCTTCTCCTGATATCCCCTGTAGAAAGTTGTAATTAACCTACCTTCTCCCGATATCCCCTGTAGAAAGGTGCTATTAACCTATCTTCTCCTGATATCCCCTGTAGAAAGGTATCATTAACCTACCTTCTCCTGATATCCCCTGTAGAAAGGTATCATTAACCTACCTTCTCCTGATATCCCCTGTAGAAAGGTGCTATTAACCTACCTTCTCCTGGTATCCCCTGTAGAAAGGTGCCATTAAAGCCTTGTATTCGTCTGAGTGTGAGAGTCCTAAACTGTGCCCGAACTCATGAGCTGCAGTTTGTAGTAGATTGGTTCCCTGAACAGTGTTTAGTGAGTTGCAATCTTAGATAATAATATATTAATAAATTCAAATGTCATCTGTAATAATGGCAAAACATCATTTAGCAAATTAAAGGGAAACTTCGCAAACATTGTATTATGTTTATATTTCTTTTTTTTTCAAATGTCATGGTCAATTTTCTTATTACGATAAAGTGTTTAAAACATTTTGGAAATCCTATGAAGTACAGAATTCCTAGGAATTGCTAGATATTCTGGCAAAGTGAGAATACGAAACTGTTTAGGTAATTCTAATATTTGAGTTGTGAAAAATATAATAAAAGTAGGTTTAGCCATAATGTTGAAAAACGGTCCAAACTTCACATCACATCTTTTGAAAAGATTAAAGAAAAATTCAACATATAAAAAGTCAGGTTAAGAACTACATAACAAGAAAATTTTCAAGAGTTTGGATCTAAATCTAATTTTTACTTTTATTATTTCAAACTATGCATTTTTTTAGATCAAATAAAGTTTGAAATATCAAAGGTTTGCATCATAAGGTTACAAAGATTCACGGTTAAGAAAATTTGAATTTCTGGCGAGTGTTAAAATCTTTTTTTGCCTTAATTGCCTACCCTGCAACTGTTTATAGTCTATGATCCTAAAACCTACCCTGTAACTATTGTTAGTCCATGATCCTAAAACCTACCCTGTAACTATTGATAGTCCATGACCCTTAAACCTACCCTATAACTATTGTTAGTCCATGACCCTGAAACCTACCCTGTAACTATTGATAGTCCATGATCCTAAAACCTACCCTGTGACTATTGTTAGTCCATGACCCTGAAAACCTACCTTGTAACTATTGTTAGTCCATGATCCTAAAACCTACCCTGTAACTATTGATAGTCCATGATCCTAAAACCTACCCTGTAACTATTGATAGTCCATGACCCTAAAAAACTACCCTATAACTATTGATAGTCCATGATCCTAAAACACACCCTGTAACTATTGATAGTCCATGACCCTGAATCCCTACCCTGTAACTATTGTTAGTCCATGATCCTAAAACCTACCCTGTAACTATTGATAGTCCATGACCCTGAAAACCTACCTTGTATCTGTTGATAGTCCATGACCCTGAAACCTACCCTGTAACTATTGATAGTCCATGATCCGAAAACCTACCCTGGAACTATTGTTAGTCCTTGATCCTAAAACATACCCTGTAACTATTGATAGTCCATGACCCTAAAAACCTACCCTGTAACTATTGAAAGTCCATGATCCTAAAACATACCCTTTAACTATTGTTAATCCATGATCCTAAAACCTACCCTGTAACTATTGTTAGTCCATGACCCTGAAAACCTTCCCTATAACTATTGATAGTCCATGACCCTGAAAACCTACCCTGTAACTATTTATAGTCCATGATCCTGAAACCCTACCCTGTAACTATTGATAGTCCATGACCCTGAAACCCTACCCTGTAACTATTGATAGTCCATGACCCTGAAACCTTACCCTGTAACTATTGATAGTCCATGATCCTAAAACCTACCCTGTAACTTTTGATAGTCCATGATACTGAAAACCTACCCTGTAACTGTTGATATTCCATGACCCTGAAAACCTACCCTGTAATTATTTATAGTCCATGATCCTGAAAACCTACCCTGTAACTATTGTTAGTCCATGATCCTAAAACCTACCCTGTAACTGTTGATATTCCATGACCCTGAAAACCTACCCTGTAACTATTGATATTCCATGACTTTAAAAACCTACCCTGTAACTATTTATAGTTCATGATCCTGAAAATCTACCCTGTAACTATTGATAGTCCATGATCCTGAATCCCTACCCTGTAATTATTGATAGTCCATGACCCTTTATCCCTACCCTGTAATTATTGATAGTCCACGACCCTGAAACCTACCCTGTAACTATTGATAGTCCATGACCCTGAAACCCTACCCTGTATCTGTTGATAGTCCATGACCCTGAAAACCTACCCTGTAACTATTGATAGTCCATGATACTGAAAACCTACCCTGTAACTGTTGATAGTCCATGACCCTAAAAACCATACCCTGTAACTGTTAATAGTTCATGACTCTGAAAACCTACCCTGTAACTATTGATAGTCCATGACTCTGAGTTATCAAAATGAGCATCTCCTCCATAAACTGGAAAGTAAGCATGAGCAAGGGTTCCTCCAGGTCCATCAAAGGGATCTCCATCACCATGTTCTCCTTTCTCAAACCTAGACAGGCCGAATTTAAAGAATTTGATTGGCAGCATAAATTTAAGCCGCGGCTCAAATATGGTTGGTGTCGTTCAAAAGTGTATAAATTTTTCACGATTTAATCCGGCGCTCAATTGAAACCGGTTTTTGGGGGATTTGAGAAGCGGCTTAAATTCATTAAATTCGGACACTGTATATATTAAAGGCAGCGTCTAAAAGTTGAAATACAGAATCTTGGTGAATCTTGTCTATCTAAACCAAAAAAAGGGAAAGGGAGGATGGGGGGGGGGGCTTTTCTATCCTAAAATAGTTCATAACTTCTCAGTATTTAAGCTACAGATCTAAAATTTAAAAAAATGGAAACAAAACACGTGTCACATGTTAATGTTAATGTCATAACAAAATAATTTGAAAAATTGGGCTATGAACTTTAGTTGTGTAGAACCTTCAATTTAAATCTAGGGGATGTAATTAGGTATTTACACTGAAAACTGAACAGTGTACACAAATTTACAGTGTTATACAGTGTAAATTGTACACTGTACAATCACTGCAAACTCTGGTTCATTTCAAGTACTTTGAATCTTCAGGAGCAAGCTGTACAGTACACATAAATGTACCTGATATCAATATGTACTTTTCCAGATTGTTTTTGTATAAAGGTCAGATCTGTCACAGTTCCCCAGATTTCAAGAGCTTTCTTTATCTCAGAATCCACTTCACTTCTACACAGAAATATATTTATATATTTATATATCAGAATCCACCTCACTTCTACTCAGAACAATATTTGTATATATCAGAATCCACCTCACTTTTACACAGAACAATATTTATATCTCTGAATCCACCTCAATTTTACACAGAACAATATTTGTATATATCAGAATCCACCTCACTTTTACAAAGAACAATATTTATATATCAGAATTCACCTCACTTCTACACAGAACAATATTTATATATATCAGAATCCACCTCACTTCTACACAGAAACATATTTATATATCAGAATTCACCTCACTTCTACACAGAACAATATTTATATATCAGAATCCACCTCACTTTTACACAGAACAATATTTATATATCAGAATCCACCTCACTTCTACTCAGAACAATATTTGTATATATCAGAATCCACCTCACTTTTACACAGAACAATATTTATATCTCTGAATCCACCTCAATTTTACACAGAACAATATTTGTATATATCAGAATCCACCTCACTTTTACAAAGAACAATATTTATTTATCAGAATCCACCTCACTTCTACACAGAACAATATTTGTATATATCAGAATATACTTTACTATTATAACGTTTATTGGATAAAAACTGTTCGCAAGCTAAATATAAATATATTTATATGTATCAGAATATACTTTACTTTTATAACATTTAATGAATAAAAACTGTTCGCAAGCTGAATATAAATATATTTATATATATTAGAATATATTTTACTATTATAACGTTTATTGGATAAAAACTGTTCGCAAGCCAAATATAAATATATTTGTATATATCAGAATATACTTTACTATTATAACGTTTATTGGATAAAAACTGCTCGCAAGCTAAATATAAATATATTTAAAGTATCAGCTTCAATATATTTCAGGATCTCACTGTGGACGGAGAAGGATTATGTGAGATCTCAGAACCTATGCAACGCGCATATGTTCCAAGATCAGGTAGAGGATGTAAGCATGGAGAGAGGCATACTTGTAAATAAACTGAAGTTAACAATCCCAGTGGGACGGATAACAAGTCATCTCATCTATATCTTGTAAAAAGATACGGCTTTTAAAAAAATCCAACCCAGAAAAGCTTTGAACGCATGTTTGGGTGCGTGGAGAACCCAAGTCGCCGGTGGACAGGGAATTATATTTTCTAAGTTTGAATTCAAGCCAATAGGCATGAGACACGGCTTGACATGATGCAGAAGGAAATAGAATTAATCTGGGCTGCAATTTATGAAGTATTCAGAAAAGTAGAGAAGTATTCACTGCGAAAACATTTCTTTATTTAATTTTTTCTTTTTTGTATATGTATGCATATAGAAGTTCTAATTATTTTCTTAGTTTTTGAAGAAAAACGTATTGGGATTAAAGCTCCAATGAAGACAAAACAGGAATCCGAAAGTATTTGTTCACAAAAGGTAAGTGTTCTGCAGTTTATATTTCTCCCACAGACTGCAGTACACTTGGTTTTAAACCAAGATTAAGAGATTCCCAGTGTGTACTCTTTGGCTATAGTATTGCGGTTATAGTATTTTAGTCCCAGTTTGCACTGTACCTGGCTCTATCGACAAGGTTGACGCGGTCCGAAGTTATGCTTCAAAAAGGTTGAATTTACTTTTACTAAAGGGGCAGAGGAGCGTGTGAATGCACTGGAAACTAGACAGTAGGAGAAGAAGGACTTTGTGAGATCGAAGCTCCTCGAAGTATGGATTTTACGGAGGGAAATAAATTTATTTGACTTCATGTTAGAAATTCAAAACTTTTTTGATTTCTTAAGAGGAGTTATTATTGGACAATCAATCTTTGGTGGAATTTACTTTAGTTTGACGTGCATGATTTTGAATGAATTTTATAAATAAAAATTGTCTGGATTTCACTGAACATTAATCAAACAAAAGAGAAAAAACAGTTTTTAGACTTTTATGCTTTTTTTGGTGATAAGACAAATATTTTTAATGTTCTGATTTATCTATAATATTTTTATATTTATTTTTGCAAAAAATATTACTTTTTTAGAAGAGATGCAGTAGGATATTTTGATATTTTATAGGACAGTTCCCGAGTTTTCCATCTGGAACCTATAATAACATTTTTTAGTTTGTTTATCTGTATTTTTATCTGTACCTGTACTTGTATCTGTATATGAATTTGTATCTGTATCTGTATCTGTATCTGTATCTTTATCAGTATCAGTATCTGCATCTGTTTCTGTATTTTAGCTGTATCTGTATATTTATCTGTATCTGTATCTGTATCTGTATCTGTATCTGTATCTGTATCTGTATCTGTATCTGTATCTGTATCTGTATCTGTATCTGTATAGGGGTCATTTGTAAACCACTAGATAAAACAAAAATGGTTATTTATGGTATGATAAATTGTCGAAAACCATTATTTAAACAAAATTACTTAATTTTTAAAAAATACACTCTTCTCAAAATCATTAAATCAATCTCATTCTAAGATTACTCAAGCAGCGAATTTTTATATTGTTGTATTATACAGTATATACAGTACACTTCTTTATATAATTCCCGCAACAAATTATAAATTTGCGCGCATTTACACCAGTTTACAGGTTTTGCTGTAATCACTGAACCAGAAATGTATAGAGTTTCAACACACACGAAACCAATTTCTTTCTTTTAGGGGTACAAAAATATAAACATGTGTTTACATTTTAGATGATTAAAAGTATATAAGATTTTTAGATAATTTAAGAATGTTCTCAATAAAAAATGGTCATAATTGACAAAACCTGGTTCCCAGTTTCCGGTTTCGGGTCTTCAGTTCCAGTTTCTGGGAAAATAGCGTATTCAACCCGACTGACAGTACGAATCATGAAAGCATAAACTATCGTTGAGATTTCTTAGTACACAAACAGATAAGCTCATTTATGTTAATGTATATTTTGTCTTGCAAAAATATTGCACATGTTTTGTGTAAGGGGGGGGGGGAAATTAGAGAAAAGGAGATCACCCCCCCCTCTTTACTTCTAGGCTTAACCCCTACTAATCACGTTCATAAAATACATTTTTTCTCACAAAAATTAGGTCTTAAAGATGGGTTGCTGATGAAATCATAAGAGTTTTAAAATCTCAATCGTCTTATGACATCAGATTGCAAAGATATATGAATAAAAAGTTAGAGTTTGTGGCGAGCGTTCATGTTTCCTTCATGAATCACCCTGTAACCGCAAAGTACAAAACTGTGATTTTCTAATCCCTGGTTCTTTGCAACCTGATCATGATGTAAAACTTTATAGACTAAGGAACTGAGTTTTTCCCACAAATTCTGATTTTACAATCGCCAAATCTTTTCAACCTGATAGTGTAAACCTTTGATATTTCAAACTTATTATTAATTTTATCTAAATTGATTTATAGTTTGAAATATCTAAGGTCTCCGACGTTAGATTGCAAAGATATAGGGATAAGAAAATCAGAGTATGTGACAAAAACTCAGTTCCTTTACTGAATTATCATAATTCTAAAATTGAAATATCAAAGGTCCACGACATCGAGAAGCCTTGATATTAGAAAATCCCAGTTTGTGTCAAAAACTCAATTCCTTTAGACTCACCCTGTAACCATAAAGTACACTTTTAAGACTCACCCTGTAAAGCATATCTTTTCTTCCTGGCAGTAGCTCCTGCTCCAACTATATCTTTAACTCCACATCTGAGAATAATAATTATCAGAACATCTTATCCAACTATTAGAGAGTGAAGTAAATAAGAAAAATTGGAAGTTAACACTTAACGCGCGCGCGTTTCCCAAACTTGCACAACAGATTTCAAATTTTTTAGATAACGAACATGAAATATAATTTTATGATTTTTTTATTGGCATTGAATTGGGTTGAGTTGGTTTTGTTTAAAAATTTCTTATTTAGAGTTTAGTAACATAAAAACTGTATACTTTTTGTCTCTTAAATAATTGAAAGTAAAGTATTAAAATGATTTTTTTGTAATTAATTTTTAAAAAAATAGTTAATCTTTAAGAATCTTTTTTAAAAATGTCAAGGGACTGTAAATGGATTTTTAGCCACCTTTAACCCGATGCCCGATTCACAACGATACCCTTTCAAGTAGCAATCATGAAGGTATCGTCCTTTTCTGTGAAAAAAAAGAGATGATTTCTCTCATTGTCTCTGATAAATCCTCAATTCCCCTTAATAGCGAATCTGACTTTGAAATATAAACTAATTGAGTCTTTGTCACAAACTCAGATTGTCTAGTCCCTATATCTTTTAACCCCAATGTTGTAGACCTGAGATATTTCAAACCATGAATTCTTTAAAGCAAAATGATCAAAGTTTAAAATATCAAAGGTTTACACCGTAAGCTTGCAAAGGTATAGGAAATTTGAGTTTGTGGCAAAAACTCAATTTATTTTCAGATAGAAAACAAAGGCATATAAAACAGTTTAAATGGCATCGTTGTTAATCGGGGCATGTAACTTTTTAAATATAAAGTCAAGTGTAATTATGTTGACAGTCCCTTTAATAAATGTAGAAACCTGGGAGTCGCCATGAGAGATATGGTTTGATTATCTAGTTCTCCGGTCAGAGGTAAACCAGCAAAACTTTGGAACTCCATTATATAACTCTTCAAACCATCCTAGAATAAGGTTGCTGAACTCCCTACCTCCAATTCAAATCCTAAATTGCCGATTGAAATCATTATGAATCTTTAACTTTGAATTGGTGATTCAGGATTTGAACTGGCAGTACAGATAGCTCAGCAACATCTCTCCAATTCATTTAATTCTGTCCCAAAATGAATTAGAAAATGAATTTGTATCACTGAACTGAGCTGGGAACTTTTGAATGGTGGATATCAGGATTAATGCTTGATCCACTCTTTTTCTTAATCTCGAGATTAGATAATGCTTGTTCTTGTTATCAATCTCCAGATTAATTAACCCTATCCCCGCTGGGGTACTTGAAAACCAGGATACGCTGGGGGGGGGTCAATTTGACCCCCCCCTCTAAATCCCATGTTTTATGTCCAAATATGACAAATGATACATCATTAGAAAGCTCTTGTGCTCTACTTTTAGAATCTGCAAAAAAATTTGCAAATTTGCGAAAATTGAATTTTTTATCGCAAAATCCAGTTTTATAGTAAAAATGTTTGCAAAAAAAATTTGTCCAAAAAATGACAAATTATACATTTTTGAAAAGCCCTTGACCATGCCATTTCAAATATGCAAAAATTTTTGCAAAATTTTAAATAACCTGATTTTTAATCAAGAAAAACTAAAAATGTGCAAATTTCCTTTGACAGGTTTTTTGCAAAAAATTTGCAATTTTTTTTCTCGCAAAACTTGTGCAATCCGTTTCCTTATGTCAAAGGCTTTCCAAAAAGCTAAATTTTATCAAAATCTGACAAGTGAAAGGGGGTCAAAACAAAGATTTAGTTTGCTACAGGCAAAAGCAGTCATTTAGGCAGTGTGCCTGAGGACTCAGGCAGTTAGTATTAAAGCCCGGTTTTAGGCCTAAAGGGAGGGCTTTGGGTATGTAAGAAAAGTCAGAAAATTTCAACAGCCTCAGACCAATACTTTTTGAGTTATGTAGAAAAAACTACAGGGGGGGGTCAAATTGCCCCCCCCCCCCCAGCGGGAATAGGGTTAAGGATATCCAGAAAGTTTGAAAATAATTTATTCACATGAATTAGTATTAACTAACTAGTATTATCTACAAAGGAATTGAGTCTTTGCCACAAAATCAAATTTTCGAATCTCTTTATCTTGGCATGTAATTGTTTAAACTTTTGATATTTCAAACTAAGATATTTATCAAACGAAATTCATAGTGTAAAATATCTCAGGTCTATGACATTTGGTAGCAAAGCTATAGGGAGTATAAAATTATAGTTTGTGGGAAAGACTTAATTCCTTTCAGTCGTCTAATTGAACATTTTTTTAAAAATTGTATTTTGAAATATAAAAAAAAGAAATAATTTAAAAAAAAAGATAACCAAATAATCGGCTTTGAAATAAAAGAAAAAGATAAAATGAATTGATATTTAAAGCATTAAAGTAATTGAAGAATATTATGAAAGGCTCCCAGGGGGCTTTAGAGAAAATATACAACTAGAAGCTTTGGAACACAGCTTTGCCGGAAACTAAACTTTCGCTGTAAAAGCCTGACTAATAACATTCCCGTGGTTCTTCAGAGTTCCCCCCAATCAATATGTGAGGCAAATCGGTTCGGGGGTTTTGAGTTTTGATCCAACATTCAAACACACACTGATTATTTTTTTTCTCTATAAATATACAGATAATTTTTTTTTAATTTATAGTTTTTGTTTTTACCTGTGAAAGCAGATTTGCTGATTTAGCTTGAGGACTTGGAGCTCTCATATATCCATATTTCATTAGATACATCTATAATATAATATATATATTAATTTGTCTGAAACCCATGGGTGCCCAATGCCTGGGGGATAACACAGGCTAAATCATAAATCGATTTTTTGTTTAAAATTTGATTCTTTTTATAAAGTGGTTTTAAAATTACGCAGGCAACGTGTGGGACTTCAGCTAGTTAATATTATAACCACGGGGAGCCGTAGTACATTAGAACTTCCGAGCCGGGTCAACGACACCAGTTTGTACTGTACCTACATCTATGGACAAGACTTGCCGGTGCAACAAGGTTGGCGCGGTCAGACATTATGCTTCATATAGGTTAAATTTACTTTTACTAAAGGGGCAGAGGTGCGTGATAACAATATGAAATATTTTTCTGTATAATTACAAATCAGAAATTCCGAATTTGCTGTTATTCTAGTATAATGTACATTTCATACCCATAGATTACACAGAAAACACATGAAGGGTTTTCTTTCTAGAATTTAATATCTCCCATCATAATCCTCGGTGCCGGCCGGTCCTAGAAATTCCACTTTCTCAAAAAAGTCACTGTACCCATTTCTCACTATAGTTTCAGTAGAAGTAAACATTTCCATTTAACGCTGATTGAAGTATTCATAACTCTAATTGGATAATGAGATAGGTAGAAAGATAGATGTTACCGCCATGCAATTGCTATTGGTTCAGAATAGACAACAAACATATGACTGAACCCTGATTGGATCAGATGCTAAAGGACTCGGCATTACAGGAGTGCTCTGCACCTCCAGAAACATATGAGATCGTACCTTACCCAATCATTGTAGCTGCCCGGCTTCTAGCGACTGGTAAATAGTACATTTTGTACAGTGAGCTCCAAAATACTGTAGATTATGAAGTTAAGCAATCTTAATTTAATTCAATCTTAATTTAATGTTTTAATAAATAAAAATGTTTCACCGATACTATCGATCAACTATCAAAGTGTAACCTATGACTACAAAATAAACAAGAACTCCCTATGTGGTCATATTTATGTTATCTATGACTCCAATCTAAAATAATAACTACCTCTCCTGTCCTATCCGTGTAATATATTACTCCAACCTAAAACAACAACAACCTCTTCTGTCCTAAACATGTAATTTATGACTTCAACCTAAAACAAGATCTAACTCTGTTGTCCTATCCGAGTAGTTTTGATTCCAACTTAATACAAGAACTACTTAGCTGTTGTCCTATCCATGCAATTTATGACTTCAACCTAATACAAGAACTACCTCTCCTGTCCTATCCATGTAATCTATGACTTCAACCTAGTACAAGAACTACCTCTCCTGTACTTTCCATGTAATATATGACTTCAACCTACTAAAAGAACTACCTCTCCTGTCCTATGCTTGTAATCTTTGACTCCAAAATAAAAGAAGAACTACCTCTCCTGTCCTATTCATGTAATCTATGACTCCATTAATCTGCAGTTTATTTAAGTTCATTGCTCTGCTATACAATTCTTCTGCCAGAACACAGAAATCAATACACACAACACTTGTATTTATGACAATTTTTGAAAAGATAAATACATGAATAAAAATTTCTGGATAAAAATATATATCTAAAGATTGCAAAAAAAATAAAATATAATATAAAGCGTCGAGATAAAAGAGCTGGGGAGGGGGGGGGGTGTCTTGCACTACTGATAGAACATGCTTTATCTCGTGCAAAAGGGTGGGATGTTAGCAAACGACCTTTTTTTAACAAAAAAGTGTTTAGTTTAATAACCATTACAACTTAATGAAACACCCTGTTAATATCGAACGAAAACTTTTCTAAACGGACAAGATTGTCAATTATTATACCAAACCTAACTTGACCTAGAATAGGCATGTATTTAATTAGCGCTAGAAACTTTTAATAAAGCGGCAAAAATTATTTACAAAAAATGTCGTTATTTTTAACGGTTGTTTCCGTTAGTTCATGATTACAAAATTAACGTTTGTGAACGGAATCTTCCGTTGATTTTTAAAAAAATGCCGTTTGTTACAAATCTTCTGTTAATTTTTTTAAATAAAACTGGACGTTCGTTAACTGAACGATACCCAGATCTGCAAAACAGGAAAGTATTTTTGCTCCAGATATTTACTTTTTACTCGGGGTCTTTGTCCTCTATGATGCGATTTAGAATATTCTCTGCAGAATTGAATCTTGTGGTACATATATTGTATATTGTATATTGTATATTGTATATTGTGTATTGTATATTGTATATTGTATATTGTATATTGTATATTGTATATTGTATATTGTATATTGTTAACAGTATAAAAATAATTTTTATAATAAATGTTAATTGTTGGAAGTATATAATTATGCAGTTTTGGCAATACCCACATCAACTTTTATTGTTTGATTGAAAGAAATTGATTCATTGCCACAAACTCTGATCCGACATTTGATATTTCAAACTATGAATTCCGATGAATTTTTAGAAATCGAGTCTTTGCCACAAACTCAAATATTCTGAACCTTGATATATCAAACATAGATTTTCTACAGAACTTATAGTTTGAATTATCTATGGTCTACGTCGTTAAGTTTCAAAGACATAACGATAAGAAAATTAGAGTTTGTGTATTTTCTTCAAAAAAAACATTTACTGAATAAAAACGAGACATTAGTACGGAAACGTCAAGAAATTATCTGAAATGCTATGGTTTAAAAAAAGCAAAAATAAATATCTTATTATAATGTTGATTTGTTTCTTATTTCATTTTCCATCTATAGTTTTCACCAGTTAAAACGAGTAACATAATTCCATTTTTGATATTAAGTTGTAATCATTAGTTTGAAAGTTCTAGTTAGAGCGTACAAATAAAAATTGAAAATCTATTTTTGTATATTTTCCAGAAAATTTTAGATTGTATCTCTCTCTCTCTCTTTCTCTCTCTATTTCTTCTTCTCCTGCCCCTCCTAATGAATATTATTATTTTTTAAGGAGGGAGGGGGATAAGCCTCCATTTATAGAGATTTATCTTTAAAGAAGTGTCTATTTTTATCATTTTTTTGTATTTGTATTGTTTAATAATAAAACATTGATGTTCTTATCCGAACACTCTAGTTTAATCCCTCTACCATATACTCGGAAATTGATGATACAGGATGTCCCAAAATACAAGAAAATTTAGTTTGAGCATTTAAAACTGTCCTTGGTCCATTCAACATTTATTTATCAAACCCTGAATTTATTTTATCCTGAAATTTACCTTAAATGCATGATCATTCAATGTTCATGCTTATTGGGACTCCCTGTAATCCATGTAATCTAGAAACCTATCAATCAACGAATTTTTCATAGGTTCAGTATTCAATAAATTTTTCCCTTCAGATTTTCTCATTTGTTTTAAGACTTAATTCTATTTTTATTTACAAAATAATTTATCAAAACATTTATTTACATTTTGCTCATAGGGCACAAGAACTTGACCATTCCATTCCTTATTTCAGTGTTCATGGAGGCATATATAATAGGATTGATACATGAGTTAAGATAACCTATCCAGGTTATAGTATCAGTAACAGCTTCATACTTCTCCAAGAACTCCCCTAGCTCAAGGGAGAAGGGTGCTGCGAAGAACATAACTGCAAACGGTGTCCAGCAGGCTGCAAAGGATCCTATGATGACTCCCATCATGATTGTTATCTTGGTTTGAACCTTCTCCTCTGATCTTAGTTTCTTCTCCGCCCTGGATAGATGTTTGGTTTTCCGAACCCCGATCTTTTCCAGAACCATGAGTTGTTTGATTTCATGCTCTTGTAGCCCCTGTAAACCCTTAAGTCCTGAACGTGTTTCATCAATATCTGTTTCCTTGTAGCTGGTCATACTTTCAGGATCAACATTGATCTGTTCAGCTTTCAGACCAATCACTGATATCTCTCTGACCTGTGGTTCTTGAAATCCGGAGTCAGGGTTCATGATACAACCTGGAACCTGGAGTTCGTCCTGGGGGGTGTTGACCACAACCTCAACCTTGTTCCCTCCTTTCCACACATTTGCCCTCACCGCCATCTTCAGGTTTGTCTTGGCTCGTGTTATTTTTCCGCTCTGACGTTTTCGCATTCTTAATCCGATGGCAATATACAGGGTGGTGAGGATCAACATTGGGAATATGAACGCTAGTATTCCAGCAAACAAGACCCAACCTTTGGACGAGGGTTCAGCAGGGGTAGAGCAGGCGTTGAAGTTCTTATCCACTGTCCGGGTCCAGTTTGAGAACTTGTTGAACCGGATGTACATCGGGAATGAGATGATACAGGCCATTAACCAGGCAAATCCTATCAGAAAGTAAACACACCAGTGAGTTTTTTCAATCGCATAGTTCAAAGGTTTGTAAATCGCGTAGAATCTGTCCAAGCTGATTCCAATGAGACTGTAGATGGAGGCAGAGCAGAAGAAAACGTCGAGAGTAACCCAGATCTTGCAGGGGGTTGGTCCCCAGCTCCAGCTCCCAGCCTGTATCTTCAATATACTTGGGAGCATAACAAATATACCCACACAGAGATCAGCACAAGCCAAGGAGACAAGGAACTTGTTGGATCGAACCGCACGAGTTTTATCCTGGGTTAAGATCGAGACTAGAACCAGGATATTGCCTAGAACTGTTACCAGAACCAACATGTACATAACCATGATGATGAGGTCCATAGGATCAACTATAGACATAGTTAATCAAACTATACTACTCTACACAGATTGAATGGTTTTGACGGATATAAATCTAAAGCATCCTCCTGCTACGGGAGAACTAGTAGAACTAACTTTCTGATAATAATAACAAGAAACAAGATTAGTAGAGAGAAAGAGAGAGAGAAATAAATATATGTTTTATACATATCATTATTCAATCCATATAATTTTGATATTTATTTGAAAAGGTCTGTAGTAAACCAACTGTTATGTGTCTTTTTATAAATTTAAAGTATATTGCTATATACCTATCTCCTCCTTCTATATTAATACTTTGCTTGTCTGTCTGTTTCTCTGTCTGCTGGTATCCAATAAACGTCAAAATGACTGAACCGATCGGGTCCAAATTTTGTATGGCAACTTGCATGACCACAGGAAAGTTTATGGACTGACAAAATTGAAAAAACTTTGTTCGGAAAAAATGTTTACAATCATTATGTTAGCAAATGCGCAATGAAATCCGCGAACATTTTATAATGATAAAAATGACCACTTTATTATTATTTTAAAATCCTAATAACATAACATGATCTGTATTATGTAATCGTAATAATGCATTATTAGAATGCAAAAGGGGAGAATGATCTTTGATTGATAAACAAGTACACAGTATTAGTACACTTCTCAAGGTTACATACAACTGTAAATACATGTATTTCCATTTATACAATGTATATGTGTGTTTGCTTTTTTCTTGAAGTTTTTATACAAAAACATCAATATTTGCGTATAGATACGTACTTATCAAGTTGTCATTAAAAAACATGCATCTGTTTAAAAACATGAAATATTATGGAGTGTTAAACTTAGAAAAGAACCGCAGGGAAAAATTTAAGCCAAAAATTAAGGTTAAGATTAAAATAGGTTGATAATAGATAGATTAAGATTAGACTAGGTTGATAATAGATAGATTAAGATTAGAATAGGTTGCTAATAAATAGATTAAGATTAAAATAGGCTAATAATAAATATATTAAGATTAAAATAGGTTGATAATAGATAGATTAAAATTAGAATAGGTTGATAATAGATATATTAAGATTAGAATAGGTTGATAATATATAGATTAAGATTAGAATAGGTTGATAATAAAAAGATTAAGATTAGAATAGGTTGATAATAGATATATTAAGATTAGAATAGGTTGATAATATATAGATTAGGGTTAGAAAAGGTTGATAATAGATATATTAAATTTAGAATAGGTTATAAGTAGATATATTAAGATTAGAATAGGTTGATAATGTATAGATTAAGATTATAATAGGTTGATAATAAATAGATTAAGATTAGAATAGGTTGATAATATATAGATTAGGGTTAGAAAAGGTTGATGATAGATATATTAAGATTAAAACACGTTGATAGTTAAAATATTAAGATTAGAATAGATTAATGATAGATATTTTAAGATTAGATTAGGTTGATAATAGATAGATTAAGATTAGAATAAGTTATAAAAAGATATATTATGAATAGAATAGGTTGATAATAGATAGATATAGTCAGGAATAGATTGGATGGGGTATATAGTTCTTGCACTACAGTTTATATATTTGGTATTTAGCAACGGTAAATCAAAGCTAAGTTATATTTATTTGTATTTGTCTATATATTTAGTTCTCTAATTATCTAATTGTCTTACTGTAAAACCAAACCAAACACCGAAACCCACAAACATAGAAATCCCCCCCCCCCACTTCCCTCCTCCTATATGTGGTCAAATAACTTATCAACTCTGATTACCAAAATGCCATCAAAGTGATCTGAATTGATAAGTAATTACTTCTAGTTCCCAAACATATTTTTCTTTCGTAAAGGGATAGTTAGCAAATTTGAACTGACCCTCCATGCAAAGATGACAATGCCCAATTTACAACAGTACCCTTGAAACCTTAATCTGATCAAAAATGTGGAAGATAACGTCGTTTTTTCTGACTCAAACAGTGTTTAATCCTGATATTTTCTCTAGTCTTTCTTTTGAGCAAGAAATGCGCAAGTCACTTTTGCAGAGAAACCACAAATGAAAAAAAAACAATTTTCAAAAACAAAACTCAATCTTGATGAAATAAAGTTTTTAAGGGTACTGCTGTAAATCGGACATTGCCATGTTTGCATGGAGGGTCACTTGAAATTATGCTTACAGTCCCTTTGAAACATGTTGTTCATGTTCTAATGGTTTAAAGAAGTGATTTTTCGTCGCAAACTCTACTTTTTTCAATTAATCTTTGAGACCTGATTGTATAATCCGTTGATTATTCAATCTTTGACTATTTGATCTTGTAAAATGCATATTTTTAAATATTAATTGTCTACTTCTACTACATCAAGTTGCGAAGGTATAAGGATCTTGAAATCTGATTTAAAATTCGGTGATGTAGAGTAAAAAAGTAGATGTTATAGTTCCACATTTATTGAAAATATATTTCGGTCTGGGTTGACCCTCGTCAGTAATCGATAAAAAAAAATTAAAAAATTGTTAAAAAATTGAAATCTGAGTTTGTGATGAGTGCTCAGAAATCCGCAGCCAAAACGGTAAAGCTTTGAAACATTTTATATTATAATAATTTTGTGTTTATTAAGAAAACAGAAATGTCACGTACAGAATTGATAATTAGTGATTTTCAGGGATTTCCGAATATTTTTACTCTGCAATTCAATTAAATTATTATTTTCTAGACTCCAGACTGTTATGCCTGAATGACTTAATTTATTTATCTGTTGAAAATGCAAATATATATCTATATATATATATAGATGCAGTTTAACAGGGCCAATATATATGATATTTAAATTACGACGTTTGATTTTAAAGATTCTTTTAGCGGATTTTGTGTATCCTGTTTTAATGTAAATACACAATATACAGATATCTAAATAGACCCTCATTTAAAAATATAAAATTTTTTACAATTGTTGGAATTACAACTGATTTATTAAATACTAATTTTTCCCGCGAAATTTATTTAAAAAAATTTATTTTGGCAATGTCACGAATATCACCACTCAACACCCATGTACGTGTTCCTTAAACACTTTCAGCCAATTAGGTCTAGCCATTTGGTTTGGTTTGGTTATATATTAGCGAAGAGCTTTATTATATAATGTTATACAAGGTCGATCTCGTCTTTAGTTGCTGATGTTAAGTAGGGCGCCGATATATGTTCTTTAATCTAGGCGAAATCTAAAAATAAAGAACAGGGAACATTAGTTCTAAAACTAACACTTGGCCCATTTCTAACACTGAGTGTTAGAAATGGGAAAATATTGAAAGACTGGGATTTTGGGATCCCGGCTCATATCCAGAGTAAAAGTCGATAATAGAAACTATAACCAACATTTTATTAAACATGACGAGGACAACATTTCCCAATTTTAAACTTTTTTTAAAAATCAAAATTATAATAGGAGTTCTTTTATATTAAAGCTCTTGACCTTTTTTAAGACAATGTTAGGTTTTCCATTTTCAAACATATCCTGAATTTGAAACATTGTCGCGTTTTCGAGACAAAACCCACTTTCCCGTTTTTGAGTATAATCCACAATTCAAAACAAAACTCACTTTCATAACTTACATAATAAATCACTGAAAACAAAAATTATCTTCTGAAGACTAAATTAACTTCTAAATTATTTCTAGAATCTAAGTTTCCACAATTTATCTGTTAAATTGAGAATATGGATGATTTATTTTCAAGCATTTTAAACAAACAGTTTCCCGCATTTCTAGTTAAATCTATATTGTAAGGACAAATGATATTAATATTTTTATTTCTAAATGCTGTAATGATTTTTAAATTAAAATAGAAAAGTTTGTTTTTATTTTCTATTTTGTTTATATTTTACCTCATAAAAAAATCTTTTTTTTTCATAAGTGAGTAAATACTTGAATATTTACATTGATATGAATTCCTGTAATTGTCTGAAAACCAGGATATGTTCCGAAAACTCGACATAAGCTGAAATCCGGTAATTGTCTCAAACCCAGGATATGTTCCGAAAACTCGACATGAGCTGAAATCCAGTAATTGTCTCAAAACCAGAGATAAGATTTTAAAAGCTTAAACCCGACTAAAACCCAAACTTGGGCTTAGATAGTCAGGATTGGTTCTGATTCGACCAATGAGAGACTGTTTTGCAAGCTTTCTCTCCGTAGCAGACAGAATGCCGTCAGATCAGCTGTGAGAAGGAGATGTAAATTTCGATAATTCAAACTTTATGTAGATAAATTATTTTTATAGTATGTTTATTTTATATAATTAATAAATTTGACACCACAAATACTTCCCAAGATTTTAAATGTACAAATATAAAAGATTTTACGAAATTTACAATCATCAGCTGCTGAAGACTCGAGCAATAAAGAGAGTAAGACCCAAGAGGATTGGTTTTTACTAAACTCAAGGCCATCCAAAACCCGAGTCTTGACTTGAGCTTTACTTGGGTCTAAGCAGACGCAAAGACCGGGTTTTAGTAGGGTTTAAGCTTTTAAAATTCCAACTCAGGATATGTTCCGAAAACTCGACATGAGCTGAAATCCGTGGTAATTGTCTCAAAATCAGGATATGTTCCGAAAACGTGACATGAGCTGAAATCCGGTAATTGTTTCAAAAAAGGGATATGTTCGAAAATGAATTCAAGAATCATCAAAAACCTAATTTTCATATATTATTATTAGTAGTTTAAAATTGACATTTATTGTTTCAATATAGAGTTTTAGCCATTTTTATAAATATATGGTGTTATTTTGTTCTACTCGTCTTGGATATAAATATATACTCTGGAAAAAGATAACTTTGCAGATTTGGCCCATTTCTAACACTCAGTGTTAGAAATGGGCCAAATGTTAGTTTTGGAACTAATATCCCCTGAAGAAAGAAAAACTGAATAAACACAAAATTTTTCTTGTAGCTTTGTGATTGAACTTTAAACCAATATGTTTCTTCAATTGGCTTGTTATTTTCAATGATATAAGAGTAAAAAACTGCATTATACTTAAACTGCATCGGAGACAAGATATAAATCATAAAGTGCAAACTGCACATTGTCTTATACTTTTTATATCATCTCATCAGAACAGAAAGAATGATTTCAACTAAAAGATTTTAACTCCAGAAGCATTTTTTTCTAAGCTCATTAGCATTATTTTTCCTCAACTCTTTAGCAATATTCTTTCTTTATCCATTGTTTCTGAAGCAAGAAATGCGCAAGTGACTTTTGAACAGTAAACACAAATGAAAATTGCGGTTAAAAAAATGATCGGAAAAAGATTCTATCAATCGAGGGTTACTTAAAAAAGTTGTGTTTACAATGTCGAAATACATTATCATTATTTAATTGCAATTTAAATAACCTTTGACATTCCAAACTTTGACGATTTAATCAAACTTATCAACAGTGTGAATATCACAGGTCTACAGACTTCAAAGATGTAGGATTCGAAAACTAGAGTTTGCGAAGAGTTCCTTGTTTTGATACGTAGCCAACGATGCAATAAACTATGGTAGGAAAAGGGTAAATCTCCTAGGTTTCCACGGGTTTTCATAAGTACTCACTCACCCGTGAATAAACTGTAGTAAAAAGATCCTAAATAGTATAAAACAAATATTTTGATATTTATAATACTGTTCTAAAAATCAAATTGACTGTAAAAATTTGTTTTATTTATCCGTGAAAACCGGTTCTTAAATAAAAAATAAAGCAAAGATCATTTCTTTCCTTTTTACTTTTATTAGAAGGTTCTCCAAGCCTGTCTCTCTATTCAATTAAAATTCAATTTCTTCGCAAAATGTTTCTAAATGTCAAAAAATGCACAGCCTAATAAGGTCATCTTGAGTACAAACTTTGTTCAGTCTTAGGATTCAATTTAATTACTCTGAAAATATAACAATCAACAAAAGTTTAAAAGTTGCATTTTTTAGATTTGTTTATTTTCCATGACATTTTTCAGGATTTTTTTCAAATACGGCTGAAAATTAAAACCTATAAAAAAGCGATGTGCAGTGATAAAATTCCGATATCCATGGCTACAAAAATTACTTGCGTGTTGGTTAGGTTTAAAAAGCAGCTATTGAAGTTTAAAATTCGAAATTTTGATAAAATCTGTAGGATTTATAGTTTGAAATATCTAAGGGTTACGACATGGGACTAAAATGTAATCACTAAAAAAGTTCTTGGAAAAAAAATTCATAATATTTCGCACTACAAAGTCCTAGAAATCCAAAGCACAGGACATTATTTCCAAGGACTTGGGAAAATTCGAACTTTTTTCCAAAGTTTTTATTTCCAGGTTTTTTTTCTGGAAACTTTTTTCCAGGGGCTTTCTTAAATGAATTCTGATTAAACAGATATAGGGATAAAAAGACAGAGTTTGTGTCAAGAACTCAGCTCCTTTCTTACAATTTCTTACAACGTGTCTGCAGCATAAATGCGCAACAACCGCGCAATTGATAAGATCTCATTTTGATAGCTCATATTTTATCTTGTTCAGACAAAGCTTTATGAAGTAGACACATCATCATATATGTACAATGTACAATGTACATGGAAGTTCACTTTTAACTTCATGTACAGTCCCTTTAAGAAGACATGATTTATCAATATCATGCAGGTTAATTTACATCTATACAAATAACGCACAATACTCCCCTGGGGTACGGAAATATTTAACACTCGGCCGCCATTGTTTCTTAAGTGTACAGATGACCTTTTCATAAAAATAAATTAGAACATTAAAGAACTTGTAGGTTTCAGGATAGTGTCTATTCCAGGTGCCAAGGAAATAGACAGAGAGGAACTGGCTTAATGAGTAGCCCCATTAATCTTATTAATCTTTATTACTTTTTTGCAGCGACAATATTAATAATAATGATATCTTTCAGTACTGTAAATTCATAATTTCTGATATCAAATTATACGGAGTATTCTGCTGAATTTTTGCGTCAACAATTTTGCGCATTTTTTTAATCTAAAACCAGGTGTTTTAAGTTTATTCCTTTATTTACATTCGTCCATAGTTGTAATTAGAGTGGTACGCAGAAGGTTTAACGTATTCTTGCATTTTTAAACCACAATATGTTTCAAAACAAATTTTAGACTTTAAAATGCAATGTGCATATAATTATACAAATATAGAATACGTAGATATAGTTAGTTAGCGTACCTAAAGATTATAATGCTTTAAATCCTTCCCGAATTCTTTTCTCAGTCTGGACCATAAATATCACTATATCGTTTAGCTGACAACGTTACGTTAGGGTGGGATATTCCTTATCCCGACCGCTTAGTTCGAGTATCTCATGTACACACTTTTGATTTTCTTCTTATAATCCTCATTTTCGGATACCCCTACTGTATAAAACTTACGTTTGATACCAATTACGGATACGATGCTATATCGATTGAACTAGAGTCAGCTGTTCACAAGCCGGCTTTTAGAGCATTTAAACAAATATAAATTTAATCATGTTAATATGAACTTATTAAAAACATATTTCATCACATTTGAGGAAATATAGGGTTTTGAACAATTGAGTTGGTTGCTAAAACTCATTTCCTATGTAACATTATAGGACGAACTCCTGATAATGCCAAAGTTGTATATTGAGATGAAAATGCTGTAATTCTGAGACTAGAGAGTAGGGTTGGGATTTGTTTAAGCACGATCTAAAGATGTCATGTCTGATGTCATTTTTATCTACCCCGCCCTCTTTCCACAGACATCACCCCCCTCCCCCCCTTCATTTATCCAATCTCCCTATCTATCCTTCTCCAACATCCATCTGATGACCTCTGACCGGAATAAAATTTTTTCCCTAAATTCCACAAAATTTCTCCAACCCCGCGTCCCCTTCCTTAATCCCAATTTCTCTCACATAGTTATGCCCCGATTCCTTATCCTCCTTCAATCCCTCGTCCACCCCTAACCCCCCCCCCCATATAATCTTTTTTCTTATATCTTATCCTTCAGCTCATTCCTCTGCCCTTCCCCCAATGAGATAAAAACTATCTCCCTTACCAATCCCTCATCCTTAGCCCCCTCCCCATCCCCAATATTATCAATGATTATCCAATATGCAATCCCTTTCTCATCCTTTATTCGGTCTCCGATACCTTATTTTTTCCCCTTATCCTTCATATTTTCCATATATCTTTATATATCCATTATTTCGTTCTTCCCTCGATACCTCATATCTGGTCTCTCTTCTTCATCCCACCCTAAACCCCCCTCCCTTCCGCATCCCCCCTCCCCTCTAATTCCGTTAAAAACTGTTGTACAGCTGATGTAAATATAACAGGATAATTATAGTTTAAACATAATCTCCCGGTAAACCTGGATTTAATTATGTTTATGTTCACATTACTAATTGTTTAATGCATTCAATAGTTGATTGATTGATCAACGACAAACCTGAGAAATTTAAACCATAACAAACCAATATAAGATTTATATCTTAATAAAAAGTTGTATGTCACTTCTTGGTGCAGGTTATACAAAAATTTCATTTTCTATTTAAATCTAAACTTAAAAATCTTTTCGTTATAAAAAAAACTTTATAGTTTTTGAAGAAAAAAGGTTTCCGTTCAAACTCTTTATGTGTAGGTATAAATCAACATTGTGTTCTGAAAAAACTGGTCAGGATACTACTCCATAAGATTTTGTAAGATTTAAGATCTTACATCAATTAAAGGGACTGTAAGCTTAATTTCAAGTGACCCTCCACCGACCACATGCACTGTAGGGTACTTAATAAGTAATAATTAATAACACAAGCTAAGTCTCTCCTATAATAAAAATCTTCACGCCGCGCGTAAAGTAAAATTGTAAAATGTTGAACAAATCGTAAAAACAGTGTAATACCAAGCTTGCTGATTTACCAGTATGTATGAGTATGAAACCATAATACATTACGAAATAAAAATAGTTGATCTTATTTTATCTAACATCCGTAAATGTGATATCTAAAAGTTTTACATTACCAATTAAAAGAAATACTCCAATAAAAAACTGTATTAACTAACAAAAAATACTTACATAACTTTTTACATCGCCCCCTCCCCTTGTATTTATAGTGTTAGAGGTTTTGATGGAATATTATACAGTGGTAGGCGATTATAACAATACAATGTTGTTTTTATAGTTAACAAGCTTTTTTCGAAATAAAACTTTACAATTATACAACTTTACAGCTGCTCTTTACTTCTATGTTTACATGTATCCATCCTGTTTAACAGCTTAATAAAAATCAAAATTGAAATCGAAAGTCGTCTTCATTGTATTGATATAATCGCCTACCACTGAATGACATTTTGTAAGAAAGGAGGCATAGAACCTTACATAAAATGCACCTATCCCTATGAGAACATTTACATTTTAAAGCTTCCCGAAGCCGACAAATTGTTATACGTTAGAAATATTTACATATAGAGATACATGGTAAAGGGGATAATTAATAATAATAATAGTATAATTGTTAAATAATATATTCACATGAACAATACGTATTTGTGTCCACAAGGCGGCATGCTAATGTGGGATAGTGGGAACATGATAGGTCTAGGCAATAGTTTTACTTCGATATTTTTATCCATTCAACGCTAAATAAATTGGCTATTTTGAAAAAAATTAATATTATTTGTTTAAAAGGACTGTTATTCAATTTTTTATCTATAGTGACAAAAAAACACATTTACAAATTTGAACTAATTTACCTAAAAACCTGACAGGGCGCGCCTAAAAAACAAGAAAATGCCATGTTGTCGACTGTTGAGTCATCTTTTTCTTTAATAACGTTTTAACAGAGCACTCTTGTGAATAATTTAAGGCATGTTCAGTGCAGATCGTTATTTTAAATTGCATGAACAATCTCTTTCAGCAGATTTATTGTTAATAATGTTGGTGGTAGGGTTTGCAAAAAACACACCATGCAAAACAATGCAAAACAAGGAAATTTCGTTTTTAGATTTGACTTATGGCTGAAAGGAACTGAGTCTTTGCCACAAATTCTGATTTTTCTAATCTCTTTATCTGTGCAACCCAATGTCGTAGCTAGCTATCAATTCTGCTGGGTTAAATAATCCTAGTTTGAATAATCCTTTGAAAACATGACTTCTAAACAGAATCTTGAATCAGATATTCATCTCCAAAATATCAATAAGGTTCAACATGTAATTCTTAAAAAAATATTTAAAAAGAAACTTATTTCTTGCCTCAAACTCTATTTTTAACTATTTAAACTATACAGAATTCGAAATCGGGTTGCAAAAATAAACGGATTATAAAATTAGACTTTGTGGCAATTGTTCAGTTCCTTAATCTTTAAATCAATAAAATATATATATTTGTTTGAATTAAAGGGCTAAGACACAATAAAAAAATTTATTTTTTATTCTTTTAGCATACTCTGAACAGGAACGCTAAACAAACCATAAGCTTTTAAAGATGGCTCACTCACGGGCAGCCGTAGTACATTTGAATTTCCGAGCCGGGTCAACCTTTCCGGTCCCAGTTTGTACTGTACCTAGCTCTATGGACAGGACTAGCCGGTGCAACAAGGTAGACGCTTTCAAACTTTATGCTTCATATAGGTTGAATTTACTTTTAATAAAGAAGCAGAGGTGCGTGCACTTCTTTCAAAGACAAAATTGACATTTGAATTAAATGATTTATCGGCAAAATTGAATAAAAGAAACGTTCTTACCATAGCTCCCATGAGGTCCTGATGTCCTTCTCCGTCCTGGTGTCCCGCTCCGTCCTGGGTTGGAGCGGAAAAAACTGGTCCTAGTCCTAGTACCAGGACGGTGAATACAATCATATTCTGAACCAAACACATTCTTCTAACATTTTTACATTAAAAAATATCATTTCGATTAGATTAAAAATTGTCTAATTGTTCATAGAGTTAATTTTGAGCCTATTTTTGTGCACCATTGTTTCATTTCTCTTGATAAATACATTGTTTTTCGACGTTTAATAATATCTGTTTTTGTTAAAAAATATTTGCATGATGTTTGCTCTTTATTCAGGGGCCTTTTAAAAGTGTAAACCTTAGCCAAAGTTTGTAATTTTAAAAAAGTGTATATGAACTACTTTTTAGATTTTAGAATCACTGACGAGCAAAAACACTTGTGTCAAAACTCAAGCCATTAAAAAAAAATGAAAAAAAAATATTTTTTAGTTTCGACTGCATACAAATGTTTTAATTGTAAAGCAGAGCACATTGAACATTTTAATTATTTACCCTGTAAACTTAGAATACATGATTAGATAGATATTATTCAGTTTAATATTAAATATTATAATTGTATAATAGCCGAGTATCAAGTATGTAATATACAGTTTATTATCAAGTTTCCGGTGTTGAATTTTTTAAATTAATTAATAAATGAATGCATATATAACCGGAAAACTCTGGACAAATCCAGGATATTTTTTTTTACTTTTAAAAAAAATTTATGAGAATTGGTTTTCCTGTTTTGTCTTGAACATCTTTTTCCTTTTTTATTTATGGCACTTTTCTAAAAATAACACAATATAATAATGCAGGAACTTTTAATTTATATGGATGCCCCAAAATTCATCTAAATTATGTAGTAGTAGCTGAAGTTCCCGGCGTTGCCTGTAAAAAAAGCTAATTTTGAAAAAAAATCTGATTTTTGAAAAAAAAATATCGACATTTTTTTAGCCTATGTTTATCATTCAAAAATTTCAACCCATTCGGTTCAGCGGTTTGGACAGCTATAGCTAACACATATACATATATACAAATATATATGAGCGTTGACTAGCTTTACTATATAGATTTATATGCTGGTTCATATCAATGTCTGAATAAATTATAAGCTTTTTTAGAAATCCCAGACATGAGTTTATACAATGTTCCTAATATCGTATTTATCAACTATATAATAAATTAAAACAGATAAAAAGTAAGTTTTAAAGAATGAAATTAGCTTTTCGATTTTTTTCTTTTTAGATATGTTATATCTAAATATATATAGATATGTTAGTAAATATGTTAGACAAGCTGGTAAACTTACAATTTCAAACTTAGATTATCTGATCTAACAAAATTCCAAGGTCTGCGATATTGGGTTGCAAAGATATAGATATAAGAAAATCAGAGTTCGTGACAAAGAATCCATTCTTCTAATCAAACGTGTCACGTTTGATGTCACGTAAATAGACACAGTTGATTGCAAACATAGATTAATTTAAATATCAGATAGGGCACACGTATTTCAAGATTTCAATGAAATTCGTCCAAAATAACCCTGAGGCAGAAGTCCAAAGAAGTTTCGCGCAGTCAGCGTTGAATTACAAGACAGAGAAAGCGTATAACTCTTCTGGGCTTCTGCCTCAGGGTTGTTGTTAAAGAGTTTCATCCAAATCTTGAAAAGAAGACATCTAGCGTATAACTCTTCTGGGCTTCTGCCTCAGGGTTGTTGTTAAAGAGTTTCATCCAAATCTTGAAAAGACGACATCTAGTGTCCTATTTGTTATTTTAATTAATCTATGATTGCAAACCAGGATTGTACTGCATCTGTTTCACTGAGAAATCCAGTTCAATTGAAGTATCGAAACAAATTTTAAGCAGCTTAAGTAAAAGTTGTACAAGCATATACGGGACTAACCATGTCTAAAAGCGTTCGGTTTTTATGTTCAAATTTTATCACGTTTAAAGGGAAAAGGGAGACAATAATTCAACAACCTTTCGTTTTTTAAAATGCATTTAAGGGCATAAATGTAAATGTATATTTGGTTTGAGCTTTGAATCTCGGTATCAAGCATTGGCCTTCATTTTATGCAGAAGGATTAATCTAATTCCTCTTCGATAATTCTTTTTGAGATATGATGCATTCATCCTCAAAATTAAAAGAGCCAACATTGGATATTGAGATCAAAAGTTCCGATCCCTGGAAGAAATCAATTTTAGTTTATTTTTTTCTTTTCTACATCATTTCACCTAAATGTATATTTAATAGTTTATCGAGAAATTACTTGGAATTGATTGCTGAGAGAGCTGAAGCGATGCAATAATTCTAAACAAAAATAATTAATCTATAATAAAATTTTTGCACTCTTTAAACTTCAATTTCTTCTTTAAAACTTTTAATGAACTGTTTCTCTTATGCAATCTTAATTACATCTAGTAATACAGGGGGATTAAAATAAAGGATACTTAAATAACCATTGTACAAGACGAACCTAATACTAGCTTTAACAAAACATCATCTTTAAAGAATTCAACTATGATTGGTTTGGTATTATAACATATTAAATTTATATCATATGGAACTGATGAACTATGGTTGGTTTGGTATTATAACATATTAAATTTATATATTATATAGAACTGATGAACTATGATTGGTTTGGTATTATAACATATTATATTTATATATTATATAGAACTGATGAACTATGGTTGGTTTGGTATTATAACATATTATATTTATATATTATATAGAACTGATGAACTATGATTGGTTTGGTATTATAACATATTATATTTATATTATATAGAACTGATGAACTATGATTGGTTTGGTATTATAACATATTATATTTATATTATATAGAACTGATGAACTATGATTGGTTTGGTATTATAACATATTATATTTATATCATATAGAACTGATGAACTATGATTGGTTTGGTATTATAAAATATTATATTTATATTATATAGAACTGATGAACTTTGGTTGGTTTGGTATTATAACATATTATATTTATATCATATAGAACTGATGAACTTTGGTTGGTTTGGTATTATAACATATTTTATTTATATTATATAGAACTGATGAACTATGATTGGTTTGGTATTATAACATATTTTATTTATATTATATAGAACTGATGAACTTTGGTTGGTTTGGTATTATAACATATTATATTTATATTATATAGAACTGATGAACTATGATTGGTTTTTATATTATATAGAACTGATGAACTTTGGTTGGTTTGGTATTATAACATATTATATTTATATTATATAGAACTGATGAACTATGATTGGTTTGGTATTATTACATATTATATTTATATTATATAGAACTGATGAACTTTGGTTGGTTTGGTATTATAAAATATTATATTTATATTATATAGAACTGATGATTCTGTTTTTATTATTATTAGTGTGGAGTGCTCACTGAGCATCTATTTATGAAAAGAAAAAATAAGAGTAAAGATATTAGAGATGGACTTCATTTCTGAATCAACAATGGTGTCGTTCAGGAAAAAAACTAACGATGGAAGAACGATTTTGATCATTCAGAAAAATAAAAAATAATCGTCCTTTAAAACGAACGATTTAAAATCATTTGCACGAACTTAAAAAAACAAAATTTCCTAAAGAATTTGAAAAATAGACTATCGTTTTTTACTAGACGAAAGTTTTTTGGAACAAAATATAGAAATAAAAAAATTTACTTAACGGAAGACTTTTTGGTACAAACTTTTTAAAAACGATATATTTTTACTAAACAAAAGTTTTTATTGAACGAACGATTTTACTGAACAAAAGATTTTACTAAATGATCGTTCAGTGAGAAAACAAACCAAATTTGTTAGCAATTACAAAAACTAGCGAAATGAAACAAATCCGATTGCGCCCATCTCTAGTTATTATATAGAGAGAGGGGGAGGATGGAGGGGGGGGGGTCAAGGGAAGAAATAATAAGGAAAAAGGGAAATGCCAAGGTCACATCGAATGTTTAAGGGGGACTCTGAAAAAGGAAAATAATCCGTCAATTTTCAGAATTTATTTAATTTATTTGCAAAACTTTTTTTTGATAAAAAAAAATTATGTATGTTTATTTCCAAAGAAAAATTAGAAAATATATAGCTGTAAATCTTAATTTCATCAGAATTGGAGCATATTTTGATACTTTTGATTATGAAAATAAAGAATATTTAAAAATTAAAGGGAGAGTTAGCGGCGAAAAATCCTCAAAAGACAGAAAACTGACGGTTTTTTTTCTAAAGACTTGCAGTTTTCTGCCTGTAGGCACATACAGAGCGTCCCATATCGTATTAGATTATCTCCTTTCTTTAACGCCAAAATACTCGAAAAATCCATCATTTTCTGAAGAAAGAAAAAAATTCTATTAGGCTCATTAAATTTTTCAGGATGATTCATTCTTCTTAAATTTTCTGATTTGTCCCCCAAATCGTAATTTAGACTCAATGACGCGGTCTAATTTGATTTGGAACACCCTGTATATATACGCAATTTCCGGTCCCGAAAAAATCGTAATTTTGTCTAATTTCCAAGCTTTCATTCCTCACATTTTCCGCAACAACGCATATTTATTAGTTGTATGAATAAAAATTCCATTACTGACGTGTTTTTAATGTTGTCACAAATACTTATTATGTGAAATGGGTCTGTGTACACTGCACAACATCTCCGGTTCATTGGACTATTTTTAATCATAAATTAAATTTTTAATTTCGACTTCCTACCCCAGAGTTTTATGGTTATCACTGTATCAAAGCAATTACAGTCAATGTGTGTTTTGTAATTGCATACCGGAAATTACGTTAACGGACTTTGAGTGACAAACTTTTCGGGAACTCTTGGTGATTCATAACATCCTTATTTAAATATTATTTAACAACACATGTTAAGTATTAACAATTGAAAATTAAATTAATCGCCATTTTTGTTTGGTTTGGCTTGTCAGGCTTGCGTATTTTTATGTGCATTTTTGCGGTTTTCTGATGATCGGCCACTGTCAACCATGCTGTCAAATCTTCAACAATTTGTTGGCTGTTGATATTAAAATAACTGATTGTTTTATCATTTTATCATATTAGTATTATTCAAATATACGTAGCTAAACTTATCAACGACATTGGGTTGCAACAATATAAGGATTAGAACATCAGAGTTTGTGACAAAAACTGATTTCCTTTTGAAATATATAAAAGTTAAAAGAGAAATGAAAAGAAAACCAAGAATTAAAGATAATAAAAAAATCTTTGGAAGTCCATTTCTTTGTTTGAGACATTAAGGTTTTAATGAAGGCCTCCATTAAAATGTTCAGTGTTTCAATCATATATTAGTTATAAATAACTTGAACTGGAAAATAACTTGTTTTTAATAATTCGTACTGCACTTACGATCCCAATTGTTTTAAAATTGTACAGTTTTGCCCAGCTGTTGTACTTAGTACACTAAACCTCTATCAATATCTACTCTATGGTTATAAGGGTTTAATAAATAAGTGGTGTCTCTTATCAAAACCAATGAAGAGTTTGTCAGGGTCTCAATGAAAATCTATGAGTTAACGTTTTTAGAATGATTCTAAAATTTCCTTCTTTTATTATTCATGTTTAAAAACATTTTTCGCATGTCAATACATAATTACCAAGAAACATAAAGTCGTAGTAAACAAATATGACAGTCCGGCCCAGCAGTGTTTACAGTTTGAGAGTCAGAACTCAACTGATGAATCTATTTACTTTCTTACATGTCTCCGCTCTCCACTATGAGTACAGTCTACAGTCTACAGCCGTAATAGGCCAATTTTTTCCTTTATTTACATATTCTGTGTTTTACAACAGTTTTAGTGTATCTCAAAAATGATTTATGGCCTTAAGAGCGCTTGGCGCCCCCCTATAATTTTATAGATTTGATTTTTAAAGTTGCTAATGTTATGCTAATACTTTTTCTTCATATTATCATGCTGTAGCACAGAAAACGATCATAATTTCTTATTTTCGATGATAAGTGTTAGATTGGTATTCCAGAGAGTCCCTGAATTTGCTTTAAATGACAGATTGTAATTTCAAGTTGCTGTGTCCCCCAAATATTTGACCCAATCGGTTCAGCCGTTTTTACGTTTATTGGATACATACAAACAAACAAAGTACGTATATATTAATAGACTTTTGGTCGTTTCAACAAATAATTTGTTTGTTAATTATTATTTATTAATTATTGATTATTATAATTATTGCTTTTCTTCACAATTTATCTTAAAAGCTCTACACATGATCTTCATTAAGCAAAAATTGCCTGTTTAGATAATTGTATTTTACAAAATAATAAATGTCGTCATTTTTTCCGGGCAAATGGAATTGAATCTTTGACGCAAAGTATGATTTTCTTATCTCTATATCTTTGTAATCCAATACCGTAGACCTTAGATATTTCAAACTATGAACTCTGTTAGATGAAAAAATCTAAGTTTGAAATATCAAAGGTTTACACCATCAGATGGAAAAAATAAAGATATTAGAAAATCAGAGTTTGTTGCAAAGACTCAATTCTTTTGTCGATTTCGACCAATCATAAATCCTACCTTGGCCCTTTAACATGTGAGTTGCCACAAAAAATGGGTCCGATTGGTTTATTCGTGTTGACCTTTATTTTATGCAAACAAACAGACACCGAGACAGGCCAACCCTATATAGATATATAGTTACTGCTTTACCTTATATGGAATCTTTTCCTTTGAACCCACTCCTACTATTTAAAGAGAAGCCAGTGTAGGAATGTTGAGAAAAGAATGAATATTATTTTTGTAAGGGAATGTGCATGCTATTTCTTGTAACTTTTGAGTTGATTATGTCCGGTTGTTATATATTATGGTTGCTTCTACTTGAAATTATATTCAGTATTTCGAGATTTGTACCGGCTCTCAATTGGAACCGGGTTTTGGCGGTTCAGTGCAACGTGGTTTAAATTCTTTAAATTCGGCAGCTCTGACAAGATCAGTGCACTGAATTACTGTGTTATATAATAAAATTGATAAACAGACCCTTAAGTGAATCATATATTAAGAATTACTAAGAAACTCATGTTGGAATTTAATAAATACAGCAATCATCATATTTGTTAGCCTGAACATACTTAGATATATTTCCTTGTACATTGTCTGTAAATCCAAATGGACTTATCATTAATTACGCAAAACTTGTAATGCGATTAACCTATCCTAGCTACATCTGTAAATATGTCAAAACCTGTATTGTGATTAACGTATAACCATGTCAGTGACTGGCTTAACTACACTTATATATATCCGTGCTAATCTTGTAAGTATGTATATTAAACTTAATCTGTATCATAGATATCTAAATACACATTAGTTGGTAAGACTTTGCTTTAAAAACGGTGAGAGAGTAATCGTTCCTCTATTGAACAAACGAATTGAGGAGATTGTGCCCATTAATTTGGCATTGATAGTTTACAAGCTAGTGTCTGGTTGACATTGATAGCTGACGAGATTGTGCCCATTAGTTTGGAAGCTAGTGTCCGTGTTGACATAGATAGTTGACAAGATCGTTTCCATTGGCTTGGCATTGATAGTTTACAAGCTTGTGTCCGTGTTGACATTGATAGCTGATGAGATCATGTCCATTGGTTTGGCATTGATAGTTTACAAGCTAGTATCCATGTTGACATCGATAGCTGACGAGATCGTGCCCATTGGTTTAGCATTGATAGTTTACAAGCTGGAGTCTGTGTTGACATCAATAGCTGATGAGTTGTGCCCATTGGCTTGGCATTGATAATTTAAAAGTTAGTGTCCGTGTTGATTTTGATAGCTGACGAGATTGTGCCCATTGGTTTGGCATTGATAGTTTACAAGCTAGTGTCCGTTTTGACATTGAAAGCTGATGAGATCGTGCCCATAAGTTTGGCATTGATAGTTCACGATAACGTGTCGGGGTTTTGTCATTGATAATAAAGTGAAATTGAGTTGTACTTGGATAGATACGGGTTTGAGAAACCCTTATGGAGTAGGGCATTTACTATTTCTGTGCTTTTTATAACATGTCGAAAACAACTGTATATATTATATATTAGCATTGATTCAAAGAATTAACCAAATTTTAAAATGTATTACTTTGTTCTAAAATTGACCCTCTTAGCTGAATATTTTAGTTAATTGACCATACTTATCTGAAGAAAAATATTAGCTGAAGATTTAAAATTCAACAGATACCTGCTTAGCAGAAGAAAACTTCTTATAAGAAGTGAACAGGAATTCCTGCGTAGCTAAAGAAAAAATCTTTATGCACTATGCACAAATTAAAAAGAGTATGCTCTGAAATTTCAATTGGGTGAATTTGTTATTAAAATATCTACCTGAGATGAGATTTTAAAAGCTTAAACCCGACTAAAACCCGGTCTTTGAGTCTGCTTAGACCCAAGTAAAGCTCAAGTCAAGACCCGGGTTTTGGATGGCCTTGAGTTTAGTAAAAACCAACCCTCTTGGGTTTACTGATGAATTAATTGTGGTGTCAAATTTTATTAATTATATAAAATAAACATACTATATATACAAATAAACATAGACTTGAAATAATTTTCTCCATGTTAGGTAGACACGAGTATGAAACTTTGATGGATATATGTATATAGATATATGTAGTCTCATAAAAGAAGCATTAACATTGCATTTACATTTTATTTCGAAAATATGCTTACTTGAAATCATATCAAATCATCAACAATACTCGTCAAATAGGTATTCATAATTTTAACAATTTATTACAGTTTCTGCCAGGGAACAGAACTTGGTATCCCATGGTATCCCTGATATCCCTTGTATCCCTGGTATACCTTGTATCTCTGGTATCCCTGGTATCCCTGGTATCCCTGGTATCCCTGGTATCCCTGGTATCCCTGGTATTGGTATCCCTGGTATCCATGATATCCCTGGTATCCCTGTTATCCCTGGTATCCCTGGTATCTCTGGTATCCATGGTATGAAAACGAAAAAATCTGCAAAAAAACCTGGTATCCCTGGTATCCCTGATATCCCTTGTATCCCTGGTATACCTTGTATCTTTGCATATCCCTGGTATCCCTGGTATCCCTGTTATACCTTGTATCCCTGGTATCTCAGGTATCCCTGGTATCCCTGGAATCACTGGTATCCATTGTATCCCTGGTATCCCTGGTGTCCCTAGTATCCCTGGTATCCCTGGTATTCCTAGTATCCCTAGTATCCCTGGTATCCCTGGTATGAAAACCAAAAAATCTGCAAAAAAACCCGGTATCGCTGGTATCCCTTGTATCCATGGTATCCTTGGTATCCCTGGTATTTCTGGCATCCCTTGTATCCCTAGTATCCCTGGTATACCTGGTTTCTCTTGTATCTCTGCATATCCCTGGTATCCCTGGTATCCCTGGTATCCCTAGTATCCCTGGTATCCCTGGTATCCCTGGTATCCCTGGTATCCCTGGTATCCCTGGTATCCATGGTATCCATGATATCCCTGGCATCCCTGGTATCCATGGTATCTCTGGTATCCCTGGTATCTCTAGTATCCCTGGTATCCCTGGTATCCCTGGTATCTCTGGTTTCCCTGGTATCCCTGGTATCCCTGGTATCTCTGGTTTCCCTGGTTTCCCTGGTATCCCTGGTATTCCTGGTACCCCTGGTTTCCCTGGCATCCCTGGCATCCCTGGTATCCCTGGTATCCCTGGTTTCCCTGTTATCCCTGTTATCCCTGGGATCCCTGGTATCCCTGGTATCCCTGGTATCCCTGGTATCCCTGGTATCCCTGGTATCCCTGGTATCCCTGGTATCCCTGGTATCCCTGGTATGAAAACGAAAAAATCTGCAAAAATTTTTATATTAATTTTTATTTGTGTACAAAGAAAACGTGTAAAACATTTAGAATGCTTACAAGAGTGAAGGGCGAAAAACCATTTTCCTAAATATTATATTTATATCAATAAATGGTAATGTTTAAAGTGTAACTTGAGCTTTTGTTCCACAAATCCCCTTTTACATTTAGTTGAATTTTAATGCTATTTATACTTGTTTTATTAAGGAACTAGCCTGGACGTCTGGACTAGTCACTATAGGGTGTAGACTGGAGAGTAGCGTATATTTGACCTATACACAGATTAGTATATAAACCCTGCTCTCTAATTCAACCTCATCAGTTAGATCACAACCATCCAACAATATGAAGGTTTGTATTTGACTTTATATAAATCTGATATTTCTTGTTATTCATACATATTTATATTCTTTAATTTAGGCTTACCTTTGCTTTGCTCTCCTAGCAGCTGCTACTGCTGATCAGTCCCATCATCAAAGCATCAAGCATGGAAATGCTCCCTCTGTCAGCCATTCTGTTCACAAGCCCCACTTTGCTGGTACAGCTTCTGTAGTAAGCCAGCCCCATGCTGCTCCGCAGGCTGTTGACTCCTATGTAAACCAAGAGAAACCTATTGCAGCAAACCTTGCACCTGCTGCTGTTCCTGGTTACTCATCTGCTCCTTCTTATGCTCCTGCTCCTGCCTACGCTCCTGCTCCTGCCTACGCTCCTGCTCCTGCCTACGCTGCCGCTCCCGCCTATGCTCCTGCTCCCACCTATGCTCCTGCTCCTGTCTACAACACCCCTGTTGTTGTTGCCCCTGCCCCTGCATACAAAGCCCCTGTTGTCCATGCTAAACCCTCCTATGGTGCCCCTGCATACAATGAACCTGCCTATGATGAACCTGCTGTATATGCTTATGAGTATGCTGTAGCTGATGATTACTCTGGATCTAAGTATAATGCTGGAGAGAACCGTGATGGATATGCTACATCTGGATCCTACTCTGTTGCTCTTCCTGATGGTAGACTTCAGACTGTTAACTACAAGGTTGCTGATCCTTACAGTGGATATGTTGCTGATGTTACATACTCTGGTACTCCAACCTATGGTGCTGCTGCTCCTTCTTATAAACCTGTTTCCCCAGCATACCATGCCTGAGTTAGCATATTCAATAATATTTATTGTCTAAATTATTAGAAAATTAAATAAATATTTTAGATTTACCCCCTGAAGAACATTATTTAATTCGAAGACCTAAGTTGATTTACATGAATGTATTGTAAAAAAAGGGAGTGTTCGCGACGTAATAGGAAGTAAAACTAGTAGCGATCGAATCCCTTTTTCATTTTTGCGAAAAACTAATCTACAAAAAATGTTAACAGTTGTTCCACACAAGTTTTAGTTGCTTGTTTCAATATTGGAAATACATTTTGAACAACCTGGTGGAAATTATAACATTGATTTTTTTATTTTCAAAACTGGCTTATTGAAAGGAATTGAGCCTTTGCCACAAACTCTGATCTTCTTATCTCTATTTCTTTGCAACCCAATGACGGAGATCTTAGATATGTCCATCTTCTAAGTGATCGGCTGCATGCATTTGTTAATCATTCATTACTGTTTCAATAATAACTGCAGTATGTATAAGCAATGGAGGTTTATAAACAAAATGGAGGTTTATAAACAAAAATAACGTTGAGCCCTCGTTAAATTTTATGTTTCGGTACTTAAACATATTTTCTCTCTTTTGCTGTTCAGGAATTTGATAAAAGAACATTTTGATCTTCGGGGTATATAGTCTAAAAATATGTTTAACTAAAGGAAATATTCTCTGAAAGTGTTTTGATCTTAAAGGAATATAATCATAAAGTATTTTGATCTTAAAGGAATTAAATTTAAAATTATTTTGATCTTAAGGGAATATTATCTAAAATTATTTTATCTTAAAGGAATATAATCTAAAAGTATTTTGATCTTAAAGAAATATAATCTAAAAGTATTTTGATCTTAAAGGAATATGATCTAAAAGTATTTTGATCTTAAATAAATATAATCTGAAAGTATTTCAATCTTAAAGGAATATGATCTAAAAGTATTTTATCTAAAGGAATATGATCTAAAAGTATTTTATCTTAAAGGAATATGATCGAAAAGTATTTTGATCTTAAAGGAATATAATCTAAAAGTATTTTAATCTTAAAGGAATGTAATCTAAAAGTATTTTGATCCTAAGTAAATATGATCTAAAAGTATTTCGATCTTAAAGGAATAAAATCTAAAAGTATTTTGATCTTAAGTAAATATGATCTAAAAGTATTTTGATCATAAGGGAATATTATCTAGTATATCTACTAGTATAATAGTATTTTGATTTAAAAGAATAAGATCTAATAATCCTAGATCTAAAACAATTTGACACAGTTTACCTAATAAGTAGGAATTTGATTGAAATGTGTAAACATACATCATATGAAATTTTTTTTAATGCGTAGGGTTTATTGGCTTTAGAAAAGTTAGGTAGGACTCAGGGTAGAGATGAGTATTGAGTAGGGTCAGGTTAGAGATTGGCAGGTTAAATCCCTAACGTTTTTTGTCGTCTTGATGAAGTAAAAGCTCTCGTACTGTCCACCCTTCTCATAAGCCTGTATGTGACAATTCTGGCTACCTAAGAAGAGTAATCATACTCTGCAACCCTGTAAGGTCCTCCAGTAATCTATACTGTCCAACAAGCTGTAACATCTTGGTCAGCCTGTCTGAAAGTGTCCTACTTTCAAAGCTTGCTGGTCAATCTGGTTTGACCGGCCCAACCTGCCGGTCTCTGGGTCTACTGATATGACCTGCAGACTAGCCTGGCTGGTGCGGTCAACCTTTATGACCTTCAACTTGAGACAAAGCTACTTCTGCTTGTAAAGTAAGCCTGGGTGCGTCTGTACCTCTAACGGCCATCCGGGACCAGTCAGTTGGTTTTGACCGGCCCTGTTGGCAGCTCCCTTGAGAACCCACCGAGATGAGAGGGTGTTGATCCCTCTTTTGAATGATAGACTAAGGAGTAGGTTGTTGGATTGTTGACTCATGTAGATATTTACATATGTTCCTCATTTAAATTATGCCTTTGTCATAATTTATTTTTTGTATGCGAAATAAACTTTAATAAATATATAAGAATTAAGGAGTAGAATGATAAAATATATAAAAATAGTCAATTCTATATTCTAACCCTTGCCCTAAATTATGTAGTGGTTATTCGTAAAATGTAGAAGAATCTATTTCATATATTCAAATATATTTATTTTGATAAGTAAGATCGAAATAAAGACAGGAGGTTGTACAGAGGTAGAAGAACAGCATTGAAAAAGGGGACATGGAGCCAAAATTTGTCTATTTACAAAGGCAAGTCCGAAGGCTCGATCTGCTTTAAACTGGACAATCAAATAGTATTTTGCTTATCAAAGGATCCGCGGTCATTGTATTTATTCATTCTCATTTTACTTTGCTTATCAACGGATTTGGACTTTCCTTAAAGGGAGTGTTCGCGAAAAATGAAAGGGGGTATAGATTTACGACGAAAAATACGCGCTTTTATCGCTACTAACCTTACTTCTATCTGTTGCGTCTTTATGGAGAAAATTGTTACAAACGACTCATGCTGAAGAAGGTAGCGTCCATACAAATTCAGAAAGTTGCAATATTCAACTCAGATCGTAAATAAATCAATCTAATTCCAAACAAATCATTCAGATATTACAACCAATAATCATGGATAATTTTTCGTTGATATTTCATGATAATTTAAATTTTGTATGATCTGATAGTTACTTTTGAAAACATTTATTCATGTTTCGAGGATTTTTTTCAATGAAGACGACATTTTCATAATTCCAAAGAATGTTCGAAAATCCAGGGCAAGCAAAATACTATTTAAAAACAAATCAAAACTAATTTGAAATATTTCATTTTTCGCGAACACTCCCTTTAAGTAAATTATCTTTACCTTGTTTAGCATTATGTTTAACAACGGATCTGGACCTGAACCCAATGATTTATTATTCACATGTTCTATGGTTAAAGACGGAACCACAAATGAAATTTCAACCTGTCCTTTATTTTGGATATTATAGTGGATCTGCCCAGTATTTTATTTTTGATGTTTATTCAAATTGTCTTGAACCATGTTTTCACTATATTCTGTTCTTTTGTATAAATTATAACCTGTCTTGGATTTAAAATAGAAAAATATGAATAGCCTGCGTTGGTCTACATTAAAACTTAGAGGACTAGCTATCTACAAAGTTTGTGGGTGCAAATGCTAAATTGAAAGGAAAAAGAAACGATCATAAATAAAACTAAAAAATGAACTGCAGTATGCAAGAACGATACGGTCAAAATAAAAGAACTATATACTAGGGTAAATATTTAGGTAGAAATATATAGCACTAAGAGAGAACATGTGAGGAAGTAAGTCGAATTTGAGCAAATAGATTTTATTAGGTACATTCATATCCTATAAAAGAAAAGAAAAACTAACTAAATATAGGCGTAAATCGTTTTTTAGGTATTAAGTTCTTCTATCACACCTGTATGCCGAGTCCATTAGCGTCTGATCTTTCTATCTATCTCATTATCCTTCAATTGGCGCTATCAGTAAATGGAAATATTTACTTTAAATACATACATAGGTAGGATTAAATATTCTACGACTATTACATTTAATTTTAGAACCAACTGTACTAGAAGAGACTTTGAGAAGAATAATTGCAACAAAAGTACTGACTGGTTGGCTCATTTGATTTTGAATATCACAGGAAGAAAAGAACTTTAAGATGCTGATATTTTTATTAAGAAAGGCAGTGTAAACACTGGAGTTTTTTTGTATTAAGAAAAAACCTGTGGTTTACATAAATGTTATTTTACATATATTTTAACAACATAGTCTATATTTTATAGTATAAGAAACTAAAAGATATAGTTTTTGAAAATTTTCAATTTTTGAGGTGGAGCGCATTTTAATATATAGTGTTATTAGCTGTATATGTGACTGAGTTCTAAAGTTAAAACTATATAAAAAGCACATTTTAATATATAATATTTTTATATGTGATAAAGTTCTAATGTTAAAACTAGATTCCAAGAAATGTCACAGAGCACATTTTAATATATAATATTAGTAACTTTATATGTGATAAAGTTACAATGTTAAAACTAGATTCCAAGAAATGTGGCAGAGCACATTTTAATATATAATATTAGTAACTTTATATGTGATAAAGTTACAATGTTAAAACTAGAATCCAAGAAATGTGGCAGAGCACATTTTAATATATTATATTAGAAACTTTATATGTGATAATTTTCTAATGGTAGAATTAGATTGCAAGAAATGTGGCAGAGCACATTATAATATACAATATTAATGACTTTATATGTCATAAAGTTCTAATGTAAAATTGGGATTTTAAGAAATATGGTGGAGCACAAAAGAAGAAAACTGGTTAGTTGTGTTTTTTTGCTGTGTGCCATTTGCTGCATATATTTGCAAACATATTCCGACGTTGTACCGATAACAAAGCTGCTGTTGGCTACTTCCTGAAGGGAAACATGCAGAATCATCTTACATTTTTAAACAAACTCAAAGCAAACATAAAATAGACTTGATTAAAAATGAGTAATAATTTTAAAAAGACCATTTATTCATGTACTTATAGTACGTACGTTATACAAACTTGTATTCAATGTACATAAGACAGTGGAGTGTACATAAACATAATCTCATGGAGATTGGCAGATAAACCGTCTTGACTCATTGCAGTCCAAATCATTCCAAATACCTGAACTAAATTCAGTACAATCCTCTCTATTAGCATGATTATTAGGTTCCCCTCTCCCCCAGTTTGTATACGCTAATAGCTGGTTACTACTCTCCCATCTAAACACACCTTCAGTGTGATGATCCCTTGCCCCGAGCCAGAAGGTTGAAATTCCGTATTTAGTATTCACATAGTTCTTCACTTTTACCTCTAATTCTCTATTAACTAATTCTACGAGAAACCCGAGTTTGCTTTCACAATATCTTTTTGCATCACTCCACGGTTTGGCATCATTTGGAATATGAAAGAGACCAGCACCTGGTATATTCTCATATCCCAATTCCGAATATACTAAACTCTTGATTTCCTTTCGTAAACTTTCAACGGCCATTGTTGTTATGCTCTGCTGCTCAATTTTCGCCTTCTCATATTGGGCATTAAACTCAACTCTTAAATCATCCACCACTTTATCCGCTCTCTGAGAAACTAACGTGATTAAAGATTTTTTCAGCTTTTCGACAGAAGCAGCTGTATTATCATTGACACCATTCTGTTGGTTTACCATTTTTACAACCTGTTGGTTCACCAATTCTGATCGAATTACAAGGCTTTCATAATTATCCTGTACTGCTGATACAACTTTGTTGTTCTCCGCAATCTGGACTTCAAGATTTATCAGTTTATCAGATAAACTGTCATCAACATTTCTGAATTCATTGTTAACTTCAGTCAAGGTGTTTGTTGTGTTCAGCAGGCGAGCAGATTGTTCAGCAATCAGACGTTTGTTCAAATCTAATCTGTTATTGTGTTGCTGAAGCTCGGCGATAATTTTATCATCAACATTTCTGAATTCATTGTTAACTTCAGTCAAGGTGTTTGTTGTGTTCAGCAGG
>NW_019396755.1:140948-150688 GCF_000591075.1 Eurytemora carolleeae
CCCCCCCCCATCTATTACCTCTGCTTGTTTCCGAAGTAGATCTTGAGAAAACTGTTGAATATTAAGGGAGAAACTTTCTTGAGCAGACTAAAAAATATTTAAAATATTTTTTTTTTAATAAAATTGATTTTCTTTCTTGTACCAACCTTGACTGCATCTAGTTGATGCTGAAATGTTGTATTTACACTATGTACTCCTAGACCCCAGGATACAAGTACAGATGCAAGAAATGTACCTAAATATAGTACAATTATTTTATATTCATATCTACACTATGTACCCCTAGACCCCAGGATACAAGAACAGATGCAAGAAACGTACCTAAATATAGTACAATTAGTTTATATTCATATTTACACTATGTACCGTAGGCCCTAGGGCACAAGTATGAGAAATGTACCTAAATATAGTACACCAAATATCATTAAATACAGTACAATAAATATCAATGAAATGAAAAATACAAAATTCCATGCTACAGTCTAAACGCGTTTTAAACCGGAATGCTTCTCATAAGCTTTCCTGGCACCTATCACCAAGGAAAATCGTTCTTACTGAACAACTAACTCTGCAGTCATATGCGCGATAAATCTTATAACCTTTATCAATCGAGTTCTTGATAAAAGTCATCGCTGATATGGAACAAATATATGTTTAAAGTCTAAAAATGTCGTCTCCACAGTTCAATTTTTATAGAATAATTAACATACTCTTGAACCCAATTGCTAATTAATATAGCACAATATAAATGTATTCGAATTTTCGTATCTGAAACAATGTGATATATAATATATATTCTGTAACAATATTGTTAAAATGTATAACCTAACGGAAAATAAAAATATTTAGCTTAAAAAAATATCAATGATCCTTTAAAACTTTTGTTTATTTTGTTATAAATAAAGGTAAAAATGGCCAATTTGCACCAAAAAAAAACCAAGAGAGTTAGTCATTGTTTACTTAAATAATAAAAATTAAGATTAACCTGTTAAAGCGAGACCAGGGATAATTATGGACTCCTAAAATAGTATTTTGACTTTATTAAATCTTAATATCATCTAAAAGATTACTATAATAAAATTTGTTTATTTATTAGATGTTCATACCTTACTTTTTAGAAACTGCTTTAGCTTCTCCCTAGACAACAAGAAAAACTCGTTAAATAATATTTGTTATACAAGAAGTGCTGTAAGGATGGATAAGATGAATTATAATACTGTTATTCAGTAACTTTATGTCAGTTCGATGTGTAGCTTTTTAAAACTATATACACGGATTCTTAAAATTTTCGGTTAAAGGAGCATATTCTGTGAAGTATTTTCAAAATTAATTCCCGAAAAAAAACCATAACTTGTAAATTCTTTGTAAACAAATATTTTAACTTTATTTTGTCCTATCGAATGGATTTAAAACCAAGATAATATAGAACTAAGGAGAAGGGAAAGCTTAGTAAACAATGTTTACATTCTCCTGTGACGTTAAAGTTTTATTGTAAACAAAGAAAAGTATACTAAACAATGACTGCCAAGGCCCGGCCTCACTGCTCTGATCAGAAATACCAACCCTTGCTAATATTTTCAATCTTTGTTATTGTTTACAATGAAACTATGTTTTACAGTAAAATCTCCGTCTCCTTCTTCTACTCTCATTCCCTAAACACTTGGTGAGGATTTTTGGTTACATCGGTCAGATCTGGGACTATTAAGATCATTTTAAGGTTATGAAGCATGATGAATTATTAGATCGTAAATAAAAACTAAATATTTACATATCTGGATCTGAAGAGCACTGTATAGAGTGGTATTTATGACTGAAATTGAATTGATGAGTTTAGATAAATAATATCATTGCTCTGATCAACAGCCAGTATTGTACACTCTTATCATATTAACAAACTCTCATTTTATAACAATATTTACATCTTTTTCTACCTAAAGATAAAACAAATATTCAATCAGAATTGTTAAGGATTTATTCTTTACAATCATATATTTTAAACTGTTAACCAATGTAAGGACGAAGGTGAGATAAGCTTTAAGTTTTCAACAATAACCTTGTTTTGTTCAGGTTTATGTGTCTATGCCAGCCTACTCAATGCATATCAGGTATTTTTAACCAAATTATACAAATTATGTTTTTTATTTATTGATTGATTTTAAATCTAAAACTTTTTATGGCAATGGTCAGAATATTTGGTGATTTTACTTGAATTTTTAGAAAACAATCTTCGATGACTAGGATATTTATAAGAAATCTATGTTTTAGTTACAAAGATTTACGACAACATATTCTTATATCTTTTTCTTGATTTTCAAATTGGCAAGACATTATTTTCAGGACACATTCATCGTCCTGTGTTTGCACTATTTGTGGGAAAACTTTTTCAAGAACCTGGCTGTTAAAGGTAAACTTTAAGACTTGAAGAGCCTTAATTTTAAAGGAAAACATTAAAAACCTGACTTATGAAGGTAATCTTTAAAATTAGGGGTTTTAAAGTATACTCTATGAAAAACATTTGTTGATTTTAAAAAGGAAACTTTCAGAATTTAACTTTTGAAGGTAAACTTTAAGAACTAGGGTTTTAAAGGTATCCTTTTAGAACCTGACTTTTGTAGGTATTCTTTAGAACCTGACTTTTGAAGGTATTCTTTAGAACCTGATTATTAAAGTTAAACTTTTTGAACCTGACTTATGAAGGAAAACGTTAACTTTTAACGGTAAGCTTATGTACCTTTCTTAAAAAAGTAAACACATCGATTTGCAATTCAGAGGCTCAAAAAATTAGACATTCGTAAGTCTATGTTAACTTTAATTTTTGTAATTTTATCTGCAGATCTATACAATCTTCTTTTTTTCTAGGGACATTTAAGAACTCATACAGGGGAGAAACCCTTTGATTGTCCAATATGTAAGAAACATTTCTCAGATAAATCAAATCTAAGGTATAGCAATCTTAAATAAACAAATATTTAACAATTTTTTCAATACTTTAACAATTTGTTGTTTTAGAGCTCATCTGCAGACTCATGAGAACACAAGAACACATTCTTGTAAGAACTGTGACAAGAGGTTTGCTTTAAGGTAAAAAATATAAACAAGAAGTTTGCTTTAAAGTATAAAATAAAAAAACAAGAAGTTTCCTTTAAAGTATAAAATATATAAGCAAGAAGTTTGCTTTAAGGTATAAAATATAAACAAGAAGTTTGCTTTAAGGTATAAAATATAAACGAGAAGTTTGCTTTAAGATATAAAATATAAACAAGAAGTTTGCTTTCAGGTATAAAATAAAAAACAAGAAGTTTGCTTTAAGGTATAAAATATAAACAAGAAGTTTGCTTCAAGGTATAAAATATAAAAAAGAAGTTTGCTTTAAGGTATAAAATGAAAACAAGAAGTTTGCTTTAAGGTATAAAATATACACAAGAAGTTTGCTTCAAGGTACAAAATATAATCAAGAAGTTTGCTTCTAAGTATAAAATAAAAAACAAGAAGTTTGCTTTAAGGTATAAAATATAAACAAGAAGTTTGCTTTAAGGTATAAAATATAAACAAGAAGTTTGCTTTAAGGTATAAAATGAAAACAAGAAGTTTCCTTTAAGGTATAAAATTAAAACAAGAGTTTGCTTTATGGTATAAAATGAAAACAAGAGCTTTGCTTTAAGGTATAAAATATAAACAAGAAGTTTGCTTTCAGGTATAAAATATAAACAAGAAGTTTGCTTTAAGGTATAAAATGAAAACAAGAAGTTTCCTTTAAGGTATAAAATGAAAACAAGAGATTGCTTTAAGGTATAAAATGAAAACAAGAAGTTTGCTTTAAGGTATAAAATAAAAACAAGAAGTTTGCTTCAAGGTATAAAATAAAAACAAGAAGTTTGCTTCAAGGTATAAAATGAAAACAAGAAGTTTTCTTCAAGGTATAAAATATAAACAAGAAGTTTCCTTCAAGGTATAAAATGAAAACAAGAAGTTTTCTTTAAGGTATAAAATGAAAACAAAAAGTTTCCTTTAAGGTATAAAATAAAAAAACAAGAAGTTTGCTTTCAGGTATAAAATGAAAACAAGAAGTTTGCTTTAAGGTATAAAATATAAATAAGAAGTTTTCTTCAAGGTATAAAATAAAAAACAAGAAGTTTGCTTTAAGGTATAAAATAAAAAACAAGAAGTTTGCTTCAAGGTATAAAATATAAACAAGAAGTTTGCTTTAAGGTATAAAATATAAACAAGAAGTTTGCTTCAAGGTATAAAATAAAAACAAGAAGTTTGCTTTAAGGTATAAAATATAAACAAGAAGTTTGCTTTAAGGTATAAAATAAAAAACAAGAAGTTTCCTTTAAGGTATAAAATATAAACAAGAAGTTTGCTTTAAGGTATAAAATGTAAACAAGAAGTTTGCTTTAAGGTATAAAATAAAAAACAAGAAGTTTCCTTTAAGGTATAAAATATAAACAAGAAGTTTGCTTTAAGGTATAAAATGTAAACAAGAAGTTTGCTTTAAGGTATAAAATGAAAACGAGAAGTTTGCTTTAAAGTATAAAATGAAAACAAGAAGTTTGCTTTAAGGTATAAAATGAAAACGATAAGTTTGCTTTAAGGTATAAAATGAAATGTCCGTAGAAACATTTCGTATTTAAAATTTTAAAATACGAAATCAAAATTTGTATTATTTTCTAGTCACCACTTTATATAAATCATCAACAGCAAAAAAATCTCTTTTTTATTAACGATTTTTAAACTTTAGATCGTATTTGCTGAAACATGAAGAGGTATGCTGGAGACCTGCAGGGGTAGAAGACAAGACAACAAGACAACCAACATCTTGACAACCAGGAGTATAGAAGACCAGACACCAATCCTACCAACATCTTGACAACCAGGAGTATAGAGGAACAGACACCAATCCTACCAACATCTTGACAACCAGGAGTATAGAAGAACAGACACCAATCCTACCAACATCTTGACAACCAGGAGTATAGAAGACCAGACAACAATCCTACCAACATCTTGACAACCAGGAGTATAGAAGACCAGACAACAATCCAACCAACATCTTGACAACCAGGAGTATAGAAGACCAGACAACAATCCAACCAACATCTTGACAACCAGGAGTATAGAAGACAAGACAACAATCCTACCAACATCTTGACAACTAGGAGTATAGAAAACAACAATCCTACCAACATCTTGACAACTAGAAGTATAGAAGACAGCAATCCTACCAACATCTTGACAAATCAAAACAATAAATAATATAACTGTGGCAATATTTTTTTTTCATTATTTATGTTTTCAAATAATATTTTTTTTAATATAGAATCAGAAAGATTTTGATATAAGTAGATTCTTTCTTTGCATTAACACTCATATTTTGTTTACTTTAAACTAAGTGTACGTTTTAAACATTAAAATTTAAAATGTTTTCAAATGCACAATACACATTGCTATATCTAATTTTAACATAATAGGCATTCAGAGCGCTGTGCACCCCTCTTATATAGGAACAATTTTAACGTTTAGATTTTGCTCTTTAAGACAAGATATTTAAATGTATATCTTATATAAGGTTATATTTTTGATTAGAAATGGTTATATTTTGTTTTATATTTTTGTTTTCATAACAAAACAATTAACGTTTTTAAAAAACAAAACAAAATTGTTTAGTGATAACCCGAAAACAATACAAAATTGGAAGACATTATAGCATTATACGTAAGCAATAAGCATGTATTTGGTGGTGTTACAAGCAAATAGTTTTACTATACATAACACTGATTAAATTACTAATTTTGTGACATTGGTCGGTTTACACTGCACAAATGTTAATATGGCCTTTTAAAAGTTATGACTTGATTCTAAAAGTCGTCTTCCTATTTCAGAGTGTTCTGGTTATCACTGTGTCTGTATAAATATGGTTATATTTGGTAGAGAAGATGCTTGTTGAAAAGTTACATTTTTGGTAATAAATGGTTTCCTAAGCGTCTTTTATTTTGAGACATATTTTTGTTGGTTAAATTATTAACGTTCAGTGGCACCAGTTAAATCTATTGATTTCAGGGGGTTTTCATGCCCCGACGGATGCTGAGCCCCCCTGGAAAGAAAAAAGTGTAAGCCCCCTGGACAAATTCCTGAATACGCCCCTGCCTTGTTACATTTCCCTTAGGAGAGAATCTATAGGTAGGTTGATTCTTTTAATGTTGTGAATACAGGGCTATTAAGAAAAATCAAAATTTAAAAGGGAGTGAATGTGAGGTTTAATATTTGTTACAAATATTATTTATACCTTTGCAGACAATAGCTGAAATTCATGTAAAGGCTAAATAATAATGTTTTGAAATTTATGCATTTGTACGCGAGTAATCTTTAATCTTATTCATTTTGTTTATGTTCTGCATATATTCACGATATTAATATCGGAATGAAATGTAAATACTGTATTTTAAACATTTCCCCAAACGCCCGAAGAGAAAGGCGAGAAGAAAGCAGTTGAATCCCCCAAACCAAACCAAACCTTGTTCAGTTACGCTTCTCTCGATGTAAACATTATAGAAGTCCTCCCCTCTATTTGAACAAAATACCTAAAATTGTGTCAGCTCTAATCTGAGGGTATTTTCTCCAAACATGACGCAATCAGGGTGCTTCTCATGTCTGAAGTTTCTTGTGTTTGTCACAAACTTTTTGGTTTGGTTGTTTGGTTTAGGAGTTGTAGCTGTGAGGTAAATTTGATTGTCAGATTGAGATATTAATACGTTGATAGACGCGTGTTTATAAACCCTGAATCATAACTAAACGTTTGTAATGCGTATATTTCATAAATAATTTCTATTTCCACAAAATTTGTGCTTTTTAATATAATCAATTGATGGAATAATAATAATTTATAATTATACAATTATAAAGCTAAAAAGAAAATTCAATTATCGTTTCAGTTGTTAAAGGATAGAATTTCTTTTTGAAAATGTAGGCATATTCCTAGAGAACGATTTTTGGACCCCCCTGCCCCCCCCCAACTATCAATTTTGTACATGGATCTTGTATGTTAAACATTGATATAATTGACCATGTGGCCGCAGCGATCGGCCCAGAAAGTGCCTTAACCTAACCCTAAATAATATTAAATAAATACTAATTTGGTCATGTATAAAATTGATAGGAGGGGGGCGGGGGTCCAAAAATCGTTCACTAGGACGGACCCAAAATGTATTTGATTTAGAACTATTTTATTTTTCTATAGTTTTTCTCCAACTTTTGAACAAAAGTTTGACACTATTGAATCCCTGATATTTACATTGCAATCCTAGGGATGCAATCTATTTGATAACGAATTTTTCTGCCAAGATGTTGCGGTTTTACAACTTCGAAAACTTGAATTAGATTTTATTTCTGAACTCAAAAACATGTTCTACAAACTTAATAGATTTTACAGTTTATTTACCATAAAAAAGGTTGATTTTTATGTAAATTCGAATGTAATATTTTGTTTGGGTATAATGGATGCTTGGATCTGTAATTATTTTTTTTTATTATATTTTTATTTGTAAACTTTTACTATTTAATTTAATTATTGATATATCTTTATACATAATATTTTGTATGATGATATTCATTCTGTAAAATAGTTTTTACATTTAAAAACTTTTCAATTTGGTTAATTTGACTTGTCTTCTCTTTTTCAGTTCTTTGCCTTCCTTGTGGCTATTTTCATTGCTGAGATTTGTGCCGGTGTATTTATCTACTTTCAAAAGGAAACTCTGGAATCTTTGATAGGTAGGAATCAAGGAGTATGGAATAGAAGGGAGATGCAACTGACGCGGTCCGCTCTACCATAAGATCATACAAGCTTTGCAGACGGTACTCCTTTTGTATAAGAAATATTCAGAATAGGTTATTGTATACGCGGTAATTGTACATCAGACAAATATTTCTTATTCATTTGAAGTACCGGCTGAAAAGCATGTATAATCATATGGTAGGGCGGGCTGCGTCAGTTGTATCTCCCTTCTATTCCAATCTCCGGCCTTGGTAGGAATCTGTCTGTTCCTTGTTCCTTGTAAATGTAAATATATGCAGTAACCAATGCAAATATGTATTATTATAAGCATAGTTTTTACTTGCCCATTGCTAAACAACATAAATGAGTTTGGGTGAAATGTTCTCCGGGAATTTTCCAAAGGAATTGAGTCTTTGCCACAAACTCAAATTTTCTAATTCCTATGACTTTGCAACCTGATGGTTGATTAGTTCCGCAATTTAGATTTTATCCAGTATTAAATAAGGTCTTCGAAATATAATTTCAAAAAGAAATTTTTCTCCCGTTAAGAAACTTTTATTATTTCTCAAAATACCAAAGAGCACAGATCGAATGGAGCAATATATGTACGTACAGTGTACAATATTTATGTTTAGAGAAGAGCGTAGAGGAAACTGTACTGCAGAAGTACATGTACAACTCCAGTAGTGCCAGTGTACATACCTTTGATAAAGTACAAGAGGAGGTACAATCCAATCATTTATAGATTTACACCGGTATCCTTTAAACCTTTGATCAAGGATGAATGGTATACCGGTTGTGAATCAGACATGCCATTTTTTTTAATTAAAGGGTTTACAATTCTGATAAGGGACTAGTGCGTGAAATCAGCGTTTATAAGAAACTAAGAATTATAAATTTGTTTTGTTTCAGCATTAAACTTTTACCAAACTTTTACAAATTAAGATGGGTTGCTGTGGATCCAAGGGACCAAAGGACTGGGCTAGATCTGTCTTTAATAATCCTGAATCACGTGACCGTGAGATTGGTGTTATTGTCAGCAATCAGAAGTACAATATACCGAGATCATGCTGCAGGTACAGATTGTCGATTATCGTACGTTAGTCAGGGGTGTATATTTTTCAGATAACTATTGATGATTACGGGAATGAAAAGTGTTTTCATACTTTTTGATACTTTTTATCCAATATTTCATTTATTTCTTCCTTAAAATCATTTATTTTGTCCAATTCAGCGAATTAAACCTAAAAAATTATTCCTTTCTTCGTAATCAAATTTACGATCTGGGAAAAAAATTATTTTCTGAAAAGGAGGGGGGAGTGATTTTTCGAGAAAATATACACCCCTGTCGTGTTTGATTGATTGATTAATTGATTGAAATTACGAGATTAATTGATTGCATTAACAGAATCATCCGGTAATTATTTACATTATCAAAAAAACTTAAAAAGAATTTAGAATAATATGTTTTCCAAGTTGGCTGTCTTAAATACTTTTTACTGTTAAGTTTAGTGTATCTTTCAAATAAATCAAATTCAGATTGTGCAAATGTGTACACTAAATATGGACGCCGTTCGGCAAATAATAAAAGTTTAAACTTTAACATTTTAACTAATTTCCATTGATTGATTAAATGGTTGGTTGATTGGTTTTGATAAATTGATTGTGCATGAATTCAATGTCGACGTTTAATATTATTTCACCCTCCACTAAGCATTCGGTCGGCCTCGTACTGTACACAACTTCTGAGATTTATTTTGTACCGTCATGACATTTGACACAAAAACTTTGTACCGGCACGACTTTCATTACTAAACTTAGGTACAGGTGACAACAACTTTCTCAGCATACAATTAGTCTAGTACTCCTAGTACTCGATTTGAAACTAAGTATATCTTATATCATTATAACCTCTCTTTAAGTTAAATAATGAAAACCATTATAGTAGTTTCATGCAAAACGCTTT
>NW_019396756.1:0-44377 GCF_000591075.1 Eurytemora carolleeae
ATCTTTAACGCCAAAATACACATATAATACTCGAAAAATCTAGCATTTTCTGCAAGAAAAAATTCCTATTAGCCTTGTTAAATTTTTCAAAATGATTCATTCTTCTTAAATTTTTTGATTTGTCCCCCAAATCGTAATTTAGACCCATTGACGCGGTTTAATTTGATGTGGGACACACTGTATATATTTTTCAGCTTTTATACTTCACATTTCATTAAAAAAAGAATTACTCTATACATATGTATATTTATATTTTGACAATACCAGGCTGTCTTTTTTAGAATTTATGTAAAATGTTCAAATCATTTCACAAATATCAATTTGAGCTGTATGGAATATTCTAAATAATGTCGTCTTTACACATCTGACTTTTCAGCATAATTATAGTTTTGAGAAGTTTTCAAGTTTTGTTTGATTACTCCTTCTACTCAACACTGGTATAATGAAAGATGAACAGTTTGTTTCGTTTCCTTCAAACACGAAGTTATGTTATAATATATAAATCATATTCACACTATAGCTTGGGAACCCGGTTTTGCCTAGATTTTAGTTTTTCTGTGAAAGTCAACAATTGATAAACTTAATATGTTTAAAACTAAACTCACGGGATCTACCGAATTCACAAATTAAAAATGTTTAGCCAATCTCTCCAGTAAATTGTTCATGAGTTATGATCGAACATACACACAAACAGACAAACAGAGATTACAAGACGACTTGAATTACAAGGTTAAATTACGTCACAGCTGCCTTGAATATTGTCTTTAAATGCCCTTTATATTGACATGACAACGAAAGGTAGGGCTGGGCACGTTCCGACTTTTTTGAAATCGTTCCATTCCTTTCTAGAACGAGGGACTTCAGCTAAATCGTTCCGTTCTCGTTCCTCTTTTTTATCATTCCGTTCTCGTTCCGTTCCGTTCTGAGTAAAAGAACGGTCTCCCCGTTCCGTTCCGTTCTTGGCGTTCTTAGTTGAAGAACGGTTGCATCCCTCTTGTTCTGTTCTTAATCAAGAACGTGTCCATCCCCCGTTCCGTTCTTAGTAACGAACAATTGGTTAAACAGTAAAAAAATTACGATTTTTTAATAAAAAGTTCCTCATGGCCGTAAATAATACTTTAAATTATATATTTTAAATTTAGTTCTGAGCTGAGCGATGAATAATTTTGTGAGAGCGGGGGGAGGGGCGGGAGCGGGAGTGCTAACATCCTTAATATGTACGATTATAAGAAGTTAAACTGGAACCTGCTGTGTATTTTGAGTCTTGTCAGTTTAGCATCGACCGGGGGAAGGGGAGGGGATGGCGGGTTTAAAGTGGGGGAGGGGAGGGGGGTCAGATGATTAAATAAAAAAATCTTTAACTATATTTCTAGAGGATTTAGAGAACACATTCCTGATTTAAAATGCGCTCCCAACCTAAAACAAGTTCTTGATAATAAGAACGCGTTAAGTCCTTTGTGGGTAACCCTGTACAATATAAGATAAGATTTCTTATAAAAGTACAGTTTACACTGAAGGAAAAAATCATTTTTCAGCCTTTGACATTAAAACCAAAATGAAAGAAAATAAAATGCGGGAAAAAGATAAAGATATTGATAAAAAAACAACAATAAAAGACCAAAAAAAGGTGAAAAAAGTAAAAAATTCTCAACTTGTAAAAGAAGAAAACACTGAAGATGCTAAAGTTGATGATCGAGCTAAAGTTGAAGAGATGTTTGAGCAAGCTGAAATGGAACATCACGATTTAAATTGTTTACAAATGATTTATTTAATAAATCAAAAAATGAAAATAAAAATAAAATGGTGTTTTTTCTCTTTATTTCACAAAAATATTTTGAGATCTGATTTTAACTGGTTTTAAAAAAAGGGTTTTTTTTTGCAATTTACACAAAATATACGAATCATTGAACAAAGTCGCAAATTTAAAAATAGTTTCAGGAATAGATATTTTATACTGAATTTTACTTCAAAAAGGCAAAATTCATTTTATTTTGTCGTTTAGTTTTTGGCTCTGTGCTCTGAAGCGATAATAACTTAAAGCAAAGCAACTGTAAGCATAATTTCAATTGACCCTGTATGCAAAGATGGCATTAACATCCCTAGTTATGGTTAGCCATGCGGTAAGTTTTAGCGCAATGTTTTGCAAAATGTATACAGATAAATTAGAAGCTACGGAGCAGGTTTTGCGCTATTATTGCGCAATTGCGCATTAGAAACCCTGTACTTTTAAAATTACGCTTACAGTCCCTTTGATAATCACATCATAAATATACATAACAATGTGATGTTTCTCCAGACCCTGCAGAGAATACTTTCAGATTCGTCAAAACCCGAGGTAAAGTCAACAATTTACACTTTTATAATAAGTTAAAGAAATGTTTAAACTTTAAACAACGTAATGACGAATGTTTCTAAAGGATACTGATGAATTCAAAGACTTGGCTAATTATAAAGACAAGGCGTTGGAAATTTCTCCGACTATTGTGTACGCCAGTACAGCTGTATCTTGACGTCATTGGTTATTTTGGTTGCTTGAGAGTCGAACGATCGACATTAAAACCTTAGATATTTAACGCAATTGTGAATGTTTTGTGCTAAATTTGATCTAAAATTAATGATATTAAAATCTTTTTTAAAATCTATTTAATCATTTGTTGGATTTGAGGATCATCTGGTGAATTATAGCTGAAATTGTGATAAAGTTACGCATCTATTTTGTATCAAAAATAGCCGATAATTGTTTGTGAAAATTTTCAGATGTCGTCAAATATTTTTTCTGAGGTACTATGGAATGGAATTTTAGGCGATGAAGAAGAGAGGGGACCCGAAATGTCCAATATTATAAACGGTAAATAAATTTGGTGTAAATGTCGTCTTCTGTTTAATCTTAGGCAAAGAAAAAATATTGCATAAATTAATGTGTTAATCTTATTCTTTAATTGATTTATGGGGATTTTGTTTAAAAAATAATACCATTAAAGAAAATATATCACAAAAAGTTTCTTTAAAAATGCAAATTAAAGGACGACCTGTTTCTTAGAAGTCTTTTAAAATTGATTACAATAGTTTTGAGGCATTAATTATTGGAGTAGTAGTTTAAAGACGGAAAAAAATAAATAAAAAAAAAACCTAAGGAATACGAAGACGACTTATAGACTCAATTTACGATTAAATAGTTTAATGAACGTTAAAATACCTCTTTTGAGCAGATAACAAGTAGATTGTCTAATTATAAATTATGTCAGCATTTTCAAAGTCCATAGTTTTATGTTTACAAATTCTTTGAATAATTCTGATAAATTCAGGTCTGTCAGTGCCAATCAAAGCTCCAACATGTATAATACAGAGCTGCAATCCAAGAGTATGAGGATCACGGTTTAGATTTCCAGCAAGAAAAAAATTGTGGCTGAAGGCCCTTCATTTAAATCAAGAGTATATCACAGTAAAAGATCCAAGAGTATGTGAAAAACATTTCAAACCCTCTGATTTTAAAAGTAATTTATAGTATAATAAATATTACGACGTTAATTTAGTAATTCATTTAAATTAGGTGGAGAGAGAATTCCTTCTTAAATGAAAAAAATGAGATAATTGATTACTGTTAAAAAGTACAAGGTTACAATTGCATAAAAGATATAAGACTTGATTGGTGTATGGTTGAAATTTAAATACCAAGATCTTGTAGGTTTTTTTTTTTATAAACAATTAATACTTCAAACCAAAAGTAAATGTTCTCAGGGACTGATTATGGTTGTAATTTCAAGTTACCAACCCATTAAAGGTTCTAAAAACAACGGTACACTAGGGACAAATTAAATATTTCATAATAGATAAACTAAAGTGGTTTCCTTGTTTTCCTTTTAAATATCTATTCATTACAAAAGACGACATTATGAAACGTCAACAGGGTAAATATATACCGGATTTCTGGAGAAGACGACATTACTTACTATCTATGGTAACCCGAGAAAATGCGTCAAATTTGCGTAGATTTTCTGATGCGCTATCTTTAATTAGCAAAGTCTTTGATTGAATTAATTCCAATGACGCACCATTTATAGAGTAGCATCACTCAGGACTAAGACATTCGATTTCTTCTATTTGAAATTATATGCGTTTTGGTCTAAAATTATAAAATTTTTAAACTTACGGATTTGTTTGTTTGAAACTTTTCATTCAAAATGTATATGCCGGCAAAAAAAGTATCTAAGAAAAATGGCTAAAAAATCTACGTGGCATGTCTGGTTCACAGTGGTACACTTTAAATCTATTTCTATAAGTTACAATGGAAGTTATTAAATCACTTGAAATGGGTCGGTTTACACTGCACAATTGCTGTGTCTGATGTTCATTGGACTTTTAAAAGACATAATTTGAGTTTAAAAGTCAACTTTTCTGGTTATCCCTGTTATTGGGTTCAAATAACATTTTTTTATTTTAAATCATTTTTAGGTTGATTATTCTGTAGAGGTTAAACAAGCTGAATCTCTGATCTGCGGAATAAAGTCAGTTTTAGTTTGTTAATTCCACCACAGGGTGTCCCAATAAACATGGAAATAAAATAATAACTTTAATCTTCTATGATAATTTGTAAATTTAATAATGCAGGAAAAAAACATTACATTTTCCCAAGGAAACGGTTTAATAAAAAATCATCATTACTGAAAAATTGGGACAAACAGTTTTTAATAAAAAAAATCATCATTGAAAAATTGTGACAAACTGTTTTTAATAACAAAAAATCATCGTTAATGAAAAATTGGGACAACCAGTTTTTAAAATAATAAAAATGTCTTTTGAACAATTTATTATTAACTCCGGTTAAAGTACCGGGCTCACTTTTAAGCTAAATCAAGCTGGTACAGTACAATTACAGATTATTTAAGGCAAACCGGGACGGTACGCCAAATGAATAACCCCCATCTAGCGAAATTTATATGAATTAACTAATATTTTTTTTGTGTAGAAAAGACCAAAAGATGGACTGGATAAGTGTCACAAAATTATCTCAAATTGTTGAACACTTATCACAAAAACATTCATCTTTGCTCAATGTACACAAAGAGGTAATTATCAGAAGTAATTACAATTTTTTTTTGCAACAATCAGGAGAGGGTTAGAAAATAAAGGCCCAATCTGGATACCTGGTAATGTATATGTCTATTATAAGAAAACCCTTTAGCTCGAACTAAACAGCTATGCATATCTTGGTCCTGTTTAGGTTGAACTAAACAGCTATGCATATCTTGGTCCTGTTTAGGTTGAACTAAACAGCTATGCATATCTTGGTCCTGTTCGCCTCAGTCATGAAGAGAGAATGAAAATGCTAAAAACAGGAGAGAGGTAAAAAACTTAAATTTTCTAATATCTATCTTTGCAATCTGATGGTGTAAACCTTTGATATTTAAAAACTAGTTTATTTGATCTAACAGAATTCACAGTTTGAAATATCTAAGATCTATGACATTCGGTTGCAAAGATATATGGATATTCCTATAAGGTCGTCTTCCAATTTCAGAGTTTTCTGGTTATCACTGTATACACTTTTTAGGTTGGATAAGATCTTGCAATCTAGGAAATGTTATAACATTAAATTATTCAACAACTTAAAGGGAAAAATGTAAGGATAGGCTTACGTCATATACAATTGTTGTCGGGTAGGAACAAGATTCTGACGATGAACAGATAGACAACGGAATAACCCTCAAATCAAAATCGATAATGCAGAAAACTCTTTATTTCCTAAAAATGAAATGTATAATGATAAATAATTATTACAATGGTTTACAAATTTTATAATGAAAAGATTCTTACGATCTAATTGGGGATGAGAAGGTTAAACTGTTGGGGAGTCTTAAGACGTTTTTATATATTAAAACTTCTGAAAAGAATGACAATTAATTGTTGACGAAAGTCACTAATTCTTTATATGAAATATTCTTTGGTTAACTTTTGAAATGGGTTCACAATTAATAAACGTGTTTAGACTCCGTTGTCGGAGAACAAAGAGAATTGTTTGGTTTGGTGTCTCTGAGAGGTGATTTTAGGTTAAAGACGACATTACATGGATGGAAACTCTAGGTTTAGTAGGCTTTGCAGGTTTAGGAAACTCTAGGTTTTGTAGGTTTAGGAAACTCTAGGTTTTGCAGGTTTAAAGACAACATTACATGGATAGGCGGGGGGGTCTTATAGTTAATGGTTGACACTGGCCCCAGGCAGGGTTCGAGGATGTTAGGGTAACATACAAGAATCAAAGGAAAACCATTAACAATATACTGAAACATATAGTTTGAATGATTGATAGGTGCTAGATTGATTGATTGCAATAAACAGAAGTAACTAGGAGGTGCATTAATTAATGCAGCATTCAACAAATAATAATTGATGAGATTAAACAAGGAAGTAAAATTGAAATCATGACGCACATTCTTCTGTGCTTATTTGTTAAATAATTTAAAGGAAAGAATAATAATAGAAATGAAATAAATGAATAAACTGAGAACGGGCTGAAATCTTGAATATAAATTAAATGAAAGAGCCAAAATAAAAGGAATAATTAAACTAGAAAATACCATTATTCAATTAAATACAGAAATGTGAATAGTTGTGTCAATGACAAGAATCATGAATTTAAGGTCTAATTACTCTAAGGAATATGAAGAAATTTGAGTTAAATTGTTTCCTGTTTTGTGTTCTATAAAAATTGAAATGTTCGAATAATTGATTCCTGCGTTGAGTTGCAAATGTTTTGCTTAATTCACAAATAAAAGTAACAGTTTGTTGTGATCTCCTTGTTGCCTGATGAAAGCGGTCGAACTGAGATTCCAGTGGGTCACAATCATAAATTGAATCAAACAAATTTAAAATCAAAGGAATTAAAACTCGGAAAGAGGAAAAAATTTATTTTTCTTAAAATTGAATTGAATAATTTAATCTTGATATAGAAATGTGTGAACTTGCGTAAAATTCATGAAACATTGGTTTATTTTGGGAAAAATTTGCATGAAAGGTCAGGAAATGTTAATTTTATTTTTTTTGGGGGAAGATTCAGAAAGCTGAGTTTGTGCGTTTATAAGATTAAAAAATTTATTTTTAAAAAAATGTAGTCCTGTGTTCGATCATGGGTGGAGTTCTAGTTTGAGCTTAGAATGCAATTCAGTTGCTCGGTTTCGGTGTGATCTGTGTGGAATTCATCCTGAGCAGGCTCTGGTCTGGAACTCGGAGCTGGAGCTAGATTCCTCGCTTCTGTGGAGTCCGAGGTGAGGCTGGGGATCAGGATCGATGGGTCAGGCTGGCTTGGCGAGAGGGTCAGGTTCAATCGGATGAGCTGGATTGGTAGTAGGGTTAGGATTGGTTGGAGGATCAGGTTTGAGTGGGTTGGTTGGAACCCCTGGATTGGACCGAGGGTCTGGTTCAATAGGAGGGTTAGGATAGGTTGGGGGAACCTGTATTGCAAGGAATCAGTTTCAGTTTTCCTTTCAATAAGACCCAGACAACAAGTTTTGTCGATGGGTAGACTTATGAATATAATGAGCAAGTTTTCTTTATAGATGTTTATTTTCAACCTTCTCATTTACACTAAACACTTGTCAAACAGCACATAACTGAAATATACAAATAGTTAAGATATATAACTTGATAAATATGCATACACTTATGCATACAATCTAAAGGTTATTTAAGGTTTACAAACTATTACCTTTTTTATATTGATAAATTCATCTTGGAAACTGTCTCCACACCTCTGTAGAGGTGCGGAGTTTAAGTGAAACTGCCTGCTATGTATTGTAAGATAGACAAACAGTAATGTCGTCTTTTATAAATATATCAAAGCTAAACAGAACCAGTGAATTTGAGGAACCTGGTTTAGTAGGGGTTTGACAGATCATGCATCCTGGTAGTTTGCAGGGAGTGTTTCTTGTACATCTTTGAACTTCCTGATGAGGGGTTTCAGGAGGTTGACCTCGTGGAGAGGAGTAGTTGAATTCATCTCGAAGGTGAGAGTATCCTCGTGTAGAGGAGTAGTTGGGTTCATCTGGAAAGTGAGAGTGTCCTCGTGTAGAGGAGTAGTTGGGTTTATCTCGAAAGTGAGAGTATCATCATGTAGAGGAGTAGTTGGGTTGATCTCGAAAGTGAGAGTATCCTTGTGAAGAGGAGTAATTGGGTTCATCTCGAAAGTGAGAGTATCCTCATGTAGAGGAGTAGTTGGGTTGCTCTCGAAAATGTGAGTATCCTCATGTAGATGAGTAATTGGTTTAGGAGGTTTGAAACTAGCACGAGGTTGGAGGCTGTGCTGAGAGGGGGAGGGGGGGTCAGTTATGATGGTGGTGTGGGAGTTGATTATGTTTTTTTGCGGTTTGATAACAGGCCTCGAGGTTGGAGTAATCGTACATGAAGACCTCCAGATTGGTGTCCAATTGGTGAAGGTATTGTTTGGATAAGCCCTTCAGAATATGAATTCGATTCTCCTTGATTGCAATTTTAAAAGCATTGGTGAGGATTAGGATGGCATGATTGGAAGGGGGGGGGGCCAGAGGAGGTTGGAAGGTTTGGCATTGGATCATCGGTTCCCATCTCCTCGGTTAGATGCGAACATGGTTGGTGGGTGTGGGGCATATTGTACAATCTTGCATTCTACAAGGATTGTTTCTTGTACATCTCTGAGCTTCCTGATAAGGGTTTTCAGGAGGAAGGTCGCGTGGATCCTTGTAGAGAGGAGTAGTTGGGTTCATCTCGAGGCTTTCTTGAAACTTTGACACGTCCGTAGATCGAAATGTTGTCGGATAGGAACAAGATTCTGACGATGAACAGATAGACAACGGAATAACCCTCAAATCAAAATCGATAATGCAGAAAACTCTTTATTTCCTAAAAAAATGAAATGAGTCGTTTAAATTGCATTGTATATAAAACAAATAAAATATATTATGAAATATCCACTTTATACGAATGCGTCGGAAAAAAAAATCGATCATTACAGGTTGTAATATCTGAATGATCTTTTTACGATCTGTGTCAAATATGGAAATTTTCCGAATCAATTCAATAAATTATCTGTGTAAGTCGTTTTCAACAATTTTCGCCTTGTAAGATAGAAGTAAGATTAGTAGAAATCACCGTCGAATATTTTTCGACGTAAGCGTATTACACCCCATTTCAATGTTCGCGAACTCTCCCTTTAAGAAACACACTTTAATTGTCTGTGTAACGTTATTTAGTTGATATAAGTCAAAAATTGGGTTTCAGTTTCCCATTTCATGTCACAATTCTTTTCATCTGCTGCCTAAATGCCTTCTTTATAAAATTTGTCTCTGTCTTCTGTTTATAAAGTATTCCAGGCTTCCAGCCTGTGATTCGGTTTTAACAGGTTGTTAATACAAAATATAACATGACTTAACAGAAAGATTGGGTTCTACTACCGATGGCAGTTAATGTATCAAGATACATACACATCAAAAATCAGGAATAAAAAATATTATTAGATTAGAAAATTAAACTTAAAATTGTAAAAATCAAAGTCAATTATCAGAGTGACCAGTGATACACGAAACGAATATTTTTTCTTAAAACAATCTTTTTCAAAAACGACCCTGTTGTTTTTCGTTTTTTCTTCGTCGTTTTTGAAACAAAACGATCGTCTTCAAAAAAGGTGAAAACGTTCCACCCTTATGTGAGAGTAATTTTAAGTGACTTCAATATAAAAAGATGTATCCTTTTTGAAGATAAATCTGAGAAACAACGACACAGATATCGTCGTATTTTTACTTTAACAATTTTGAATTCTGGAAATTTTCTGGAACGGACAGACCGGCTATGCATAAGGGTGGATCGTTTTCACAAAGAAAAATGAACAAGTCGTTTTTGAAAAAGATCATTTAAAAAGAAAATATTCGTTTCATTAACGAAGGTAGGTCGTTTTTATTTCTGAAGATCATTAACTATCGTGAAAGATCGTTAACGACAGTTTTTAAAAAAGATCGCTTTTCTGTTTAAATAAGTTCTAAAAGAGTGGTTCGTTTTCAAAAACGAAAAACGATTGTTTATCGATGGTTTTTACGATTAACAACCCTATTTTTACAGTCCTTTTAATCTTTTTGCAAATGAGAATATTATTTATAATTTTATTATGTTTATAATAATATTAACTTTGCTCCAGTATTTATGAGAAAAAGAAGAAAACTACAAAGGATTTATTAGTTTTTGTTTAAAAATCATATTTAATCATATTTTCTTCTGTAAAATATATTTTTAAGGTAAAACTGATTTAGCCTTTTATCTTGAACCCAGCGTTGCCCAGGTTACCCCCACCGTTTACCCGCACTTGGTCTTAAATTACGATTTTGACTCTTTTTCCTGTAAAAGTCGACCCGCTCAACTTAGAATCTCAAAAACAAGCTCAGACAATTCCCGTTGTTCTCCCAAACTCCAATAGATGCTGAAGCTTAATATTAGCAAATTATTAAAGAAAATGAATGGATTACTTACTTACAAATAGATTTTCAAGTTCTTTAATCCAGATGTTGAAAGTTATTAGACAGTTCTGGTTAATCCGTTACTTTTACAAATATGTACCTGTAGTTTATGTCAAATCTGAATCTGACATATTTTTTTCTTTTCGATGTCAGGACATAGTCGTTTTTAGTATCCATTCTTAAAAGATGAAGTTAAGAACTTGATGAGCCCTCAGGACATTTCTGATGAGTACCTCCCTCCCCCCCCCCCTTAAACCTCCAATACAGGGTTACAATTTATATAATATATATATGCCCCTGTACAAGTGCATAAATCTAATAAATAAAATTGTCCGGCTAAATCGAAAGAATAAAACTAATGTTTCCATTTGTCTTTCATACAGCTGCAGAGACAATCTTCTTCAGAGACATATTGTTAACCCTAACTCGGCTGGGGCTATTTTTTGTCCAATACAAGGGTGGGGGGTGTCGCCCCCCTTATGATGTTGCCCATTACGTTCTGCAGATATGGAAGTGTGACACATGTCTCTTACAAAAAAGAATTTTAACCGGCCTATATATCGATTACATTAAAGGGTGTACGTATTAAGTATAATTGCATCGTATATAAAAAAATGCTTTAAAATCTCACTGAAAAAGTTTCATTAAAAAGCTTTAATCAATACTGCCTTCAGTGCAAATATATTTGAGATCATATAATTTATAAAACAATATGTATCGATATTATGAAAATATTTTAGAAACGTTTAAATAACACCATAACACCATAAACACCTAATATTTTTCACCTTTTAAATAAAAATAAAATGATTAAAATTGCTGTTATTTTTAAAACACTTCGTTTCTTTTTTTTATCTTGTTTTCATTACGGATTCTTTTCGTTTATTAACGATCTCAAAATATACGACATTTTCGTAAGTTTGCCAGCCGATATATTTTAGCTATTTGGTCAAATATATTTAATCTTAAACAGTTTATACTTAACATTTTCATATGTTCAATATTTAAATATTTCAAAGTATCGAATTTTCTCGCCAATTATGCAAATCAGTTTCCAATTAGTTTATGAAAGGGGAGAGCAACATTTATCTCAACTAAAAGGCTTTTCCGTAGGGCTTCGCAACCCCCCCTTTCGCACCCCCCCCCCCCTTCGTACACCCCCCTTTTCGCACCCCCTTCTCCTTTCGCAACAGACCTTCATTAAAAAATGCAACCTTTTTTTAAATATAAAAAATGTAAGATTTTGCGGATTTTCTGTTTTCATTCTAGAATAAAAAAAATGTTGATTGAAATGATTTTACTTTGAAAGCCGAAAATCCTCATCTGTGGTCCTTTAAATAATAGTTGGCCTTGATCGGTTCAGCCGTTTGGCGCTTATTAAACACAAGCAAACAGACAGACAATTTAAAATACAATTTATCCACAAAAAAGGGCTTTAATGACGACATAAAACGACATAAATATAACAATTTTACAGTTTTGTTGGGTGTCTTGTCTAGCTTTGAATATTGTAAATATATGAGTTTACAGATTAAAAATCATGATTGTAGATAAAAAATATTTTATAATTATTTTCTCGGACATGTTTCTATATTTGTTTACTAAATTAATATGAAATTATAGCATTGGTAAAAAATCATTTAGAAAAACGGGGAAAACACGTTTATTCTATAATGCTTATTCTATGCAGCGAAAATGATAGTTTTCAAGTATCTAAAATATAAGGTATTTAAGCTGTAAAGAATATATAAGTTATCTATACAGCAAACTAATTGGCAAGTTCCCCCCCCCCGTTCTATGGGGCCCATGCCCCCCTCCCATCCCACGTTAAACAATGAATTTCTAATCTTTCACACCATACACGCTTATCATTTATCTACCCGAACTTATATTTATCTACCTATCTATTCATCTGTATATCTCTCTATATGTCTTTCTATCTATTTAAAAATCTATCAATCTGTTTATTTATCTAAATATATGTCTATCTATCTACATATTTACAAATCTATCTTTCCATCTTTCTTATTCTTCTATCTTTATTTTGAATGATAATTAGATAGTAGGATTTGGCGTATGCCCATTTAGATTAAGAAACTATTTGGTGGTAAAAAGACACAATTGTAAGACAACTTCTTAAAATAAGATTAAGAAACTATTTGGTGGTAAAAGAAGACACAATTGTAAGACAACTTCTTAAAATAAGATTAAGAAACTATTTGGTGGTAAAAGAAGACACAATTGTAAGACAACTTCTTAAAATAAGATTAAGAAACTATTTGGTGGTAAAAGAAGACACAATTGTAAGACAACTTCTTAAAATAAGATTAAGAAACTATTTGGTGGTAAAAGAAGACACAATTGTTAGAAAACTTCTTAAAATATAATTTATACTGCAGTGTTAAAAAATTATAATAAAAAGCCAGGTTTAGACATGCCATTGAACAAATTGTAGAAGTTAAGGAAACTAAATCATAATTAATAATGAATTATATCTATGACGTGAAAACTAAAGGTGCAAACAAGGTATAGAAATGTTATTTAAAACTATATTGAGGAAAGCGGTAAATATTAACTTGTTTAATGTTTTTAAATTTTTATTTAAGCTTTACAAGATATTCACTAATATCTTCTATATCCAAATACGTTAATTTTAATTTTTTCCATTATAATAGAAAAATATTTAGCATAAATGGACATATCACAGCTATCAACGTTTATTCCTGCTGGGACAGAGTTAAACTGGAATTATACTTATGAGGCCAGTTGTTGTCTATGAAATGTTTTTCTATGAAATGACCCAACACCCTTCTCCCGCCCTTCTTTCCTTTTCCCCTCTTATCCCCCCTTTTCCTTTACCTTACCCCCTTGCTGAACCCCCACCTTCCCCTCTCCCTCCTCTTTCTGTAAAGTTTTGTGACTCAATCCAATTTAGTTTATGTGCCAGTTGATACGAAGTCAGCAGCATTAGCTTATATTTATATATAACAACGAGAATGTCCAAAAATACATCCTTGTATCAGTATGTAAAAATACATCCTTTTATCAGTATGTAAAAATACATGAAAAAAATAAAAGTTTGTTTGGGGAATTTTTTAAGCGAGAGTTCAAGCAACACTCCATAAAGCTGAGCTCAATTTTAACTCGCAAAGAAGAAAAAAAGGAGTTCACTTATTCACTACTTTATTCTTTTTATACTGCAAAAGTCGAAAAAAACTCTTGCACAATGCTTAGAAGTCAAAATTATTAAAGATGCGATTTTTTCACTCGCTATAAAAGTACATAATATAGATATTGATTGTTTGATTGATATGAATTAGATTTATGCATCACAATAACAAACCACGTAAAACTCTACTAAAGTGTAAATAGCCCAATCAGGATAGGGTTAAGGGGGTTAAGTGTATCCTGTGTAGATATTATTTATCAAATTAATATCTCTCATTTAAAATCCGTAAAAAAACGAATCAGACTATAAAGACTGAAATATTTATCATATTTAGTTCAACAAAAAAGTATATCTTATCTTTTTAACATTTAACCAGGACATCTAGTCTACCGTGGCATATCTTGTCTATTTAACATTTAACCATGACATCTAGTTTACCGTGGCATGTCTTGTCTTTTTAATATTTGACCAGGACATCTAGTCTACCGTGGCATATCCTGTCTTTTTAACATTTAACCATGACATCTAGTTTACCGTGGCATGTCTTGTCTTTTTAATATTTAACCAGGACATCTAGTCTACCGTGGCATATCCTGTCTTTTTAACATTTAACCAGGACATTTAGCCTATCGTGGCATACCTTGTATTTTCGGATTATAGTTTTCTATATTCTATATTCTACGTTTTATTCATCATGAGCAATGCAAATTTCGTTGACACCCTATAGATGTAAGACAATTCATAATATACAGGGTTACCCACAAAGTATGAGAATTCAGAGACGACTGTGCTGAATTTGGTCAATATCATTTCTTACATGTTCCTTAATAGTAACTAAAAACTTGTTTCTTTCTTTTAATAATCATTAATTTTATTATTTAAAGACTAAACATTCATGGCAAAATTTAAAATTTATTCTTTTTAGATTGTTATATTTTCATAGTTTTAGGTCGTAATTAACGTCTCATCCTTTGTGGGTAACCATGTCTATAGATATGTTTATATATGTATGTACGAATCAAGATATACAGGGTGTCCCACTAAACATGACATTTAATAAATAATTATTTTTAGTCAAACAAATGTTTTGCTTAGTTATATTTTACTTTAAAATCAATTTTACAACATGACTCCCATATAATATTCCTATTGATCTTTGGTATCAAACAACTTAACAAATAATGGAAAAAGTCATTCTAAACTATTCACCAACTGTCATGTTTTGTAGGACACCCTGTATATGTATTTTACAGTTTTATTTCCTCTCATTTGTTTGGCTGGCAGTATTTCCAAAAGTGGACTGGCTTATTTAATAAAGAAGGTCTTAACCCTAACTCTTCTCTGGACCAGGGGGGGGGGCAGGGACTGAGGGGGGAGGGATTTCTCTTCAGTTTTTTTTACTTTTTTAAAACGTTTCAGTATTCTCAAGCAACCTGTCTAATTTCAATGTTTTATTTTACAATGTTGGAGTTGTATGTGTGTGTTTGTGTACGTGTGCACGTGTGTACGTGTGGAAAGGTTTCTTTACGAAAAGAAAAATTCTGATTCTTATCTTTTTAAAGCTTTAACAGTTTTAATTCTGAAAATTATGGAAATTTCATTTATTTTTGATCAGACAAGGCTTTTGATGGTACTTTATGTGAATCAAACATGCCAATCTATAAATGGTGGGTCACTTGAAATTTTGTTTGCAGTCCCCTTAACCCTATCCTGATTGGGCTATTTTATCTAGGAATCCCTCTAGGAATCCCTCTAGGAATCCCTCTAGGAATCCCTCTAGGAATTTAAAAAACGTTTAGCAAAGTTTCTTCACAACTATGAAGTTGATCAAGTGAAGAAGTTTAAGCATCAAAATGTCAGCCGTTTTAAGTTATTTAGAAAAACCCTCAAGGGTGTGTGGAAAACAACCCCCCCCCCCACTCGTGTATAGGGATAAGTACAGATAACTATGACTGGTATATTGAAGAATGTGTGTAGGATATATCTTGTAGATCATTCTGTCAATCTATACAGCTCGTCATTTTCTTATGCATGGACACGGCAGTCTAAAATAGTTAGGTTTTATGCCGCTCTTTCTTATGCATGGACACATGCAGTCTAAATAGTCTTAATAAAACAAGAAAAACGAAATTTGCTTACATTACTTGACATGTTTTCCAAGATTAAATAAAAAAAGTGTAAAAACAGAAAATAAAGAACACACAAAATTGCAATTATTTTACTATAAGAAAAGCACTTTATTCGAAAATTATCACTATTATTAATAATTTTGTCGGACACAAAACTAAGATGACACTTATGACGTCAGAATACAGCTGTTCTAAGAATGTACAAATTCTACGTTGCCATCTATTGTACTAGAATCTATTAAGTCTAAACTATTAGGCTTTGCGTCGCTCTTTCTAGTTTTAGTTTTTAAATTTTACATACACAGTGGCCATCTTTTCTGAATATAACTGAACACAACTTTTAAATTTCGCAGATTTTCTGTTTTCAAAGGTAAATCATTTGTTAATAATCACTCCAATTGTATGCTTCAACGTCTTTCATTGTTAAAGAACCCTTAGGGTCATGTTTTGACGTTTATTGGTAACAAACACTGATAAGAAGAGGCCTAAAATGCCATGACAAATATATATTATAAGGATATAAATCTCTTTTATGAATTTATTATATTAGAAATATATATATATATATATATATATAGTTATTTATATTCATCACTTGGCGTTGCGACACTTTAAAGTTGAGGCTGTCTAAATATTTGATGACTAACTTGTGATTTCAGTGATCAGGACTGATCAAAGTTATGTAGATATTTATCTATATATTATGGAACAAAATTTAGTAAAAATGTGCATTTTAAGATTCTAGTTTATGAATCCAACGGCGCAAAAAAAGCTTTCCCGTCTTGTATCTTTGATAAAAACGTCACACGAACATTTATATGTTCTTCAAATTCTTCAAACGAACAGATATGAAAAAGCATTTGTTAAAATTAGTGTTACCATCGAAATTTTCGTTGAACGAAATTCGCAAAAATTAACGAAAAAAATTCGTTAATTTTCGTTTAACATTGTCGCAAATTTCGATGCGTTTTCGACGGAATTTTCAACCTCATTTTCGCGAAAATTTTTGATAAATTTTCGTTTGATTAAAATCGAAATCTCTCCATTTCGCATCAAGATTGTATTTTTGCGAAAAAATAAGATGGAAAGGTCGTTGGCTGAACTAAGTTTTCGCGAAAGAGATTGTACAAAAATTTGGAAACCCTTTAAGTTAAAATTCTGAATACCTTGATTATGTAAACGAACATAATATTTGAAAAAAAAATCAAAGCTACACCCTTAGGGCTGGGCACGTTCCTACTTTTTTGAAATCGTTCCGTTCCGTTCTAGAACAAGGGCCTTCAGCTAAATCGTTCCGTTCTCGTTCCTCTTTTTTTATCGTTCCGTTCTCGTTCCGTTCCGTCCCGTTCCGTTCCGTTCTGAGTAGAAGAACAGTCTTCCTGTTCCGTTCTGTTCTTGGCATTCTTAGTTGAAGAACGGTTGCATCCCTCTTGTTCTGTTCTTAATTCAAGTTCTAAGTAACGGACAATTACATCAAAGACAAAAGTTTTATAGAAAAGAGTTGGTTAAAAAGTAAAAAAATTACAATTTTTAAATAATAAGTTCCTCACGGCCGTAAATAATACTTTAAATTATATATTTTAAATTTAGGGTTAAAAGAATAAGCTTAGATAATTCTGAGCAATGTATAATAAAAAAATCTTTAACTATTTCTAGATGATTTAGAACACATTCCTGATTTAAAATGCGTTCCCAACTTAGAACAAGTTCTTGATAATAAGAACGCGTTAACGATTTTAACCGTTCTTTTCAAACAATTCCCGTTCCGTTCCGTTCCGTTCTTTTACTAATCGTTCCAATATTTTTAAGAACGCGTTCTAAGCGTTCGTTTTTTTTCGGAATGAGGGGATCGTTCTTGATCGTTCCGTTCGTTCTCGGCAAAGAACGATCGTTCCACCGTTAACGCGCCCAGCCCTATACACCCTATGCGAAAAGTATTAATAAACATTTATTCAAAAAAACTTAACTTGTAGACACCCTGTAAAAAAAATGTTAACTTTTCCCACGATTATTACGAAACACCCTGTGTATTTTATAGTTCCATTAAAGCGATTAATCTAAGAAACCTAGGCCTGTGCTCTACACCTGAACTAAACTGTTCCTAATGAAACCCTGGTTTCATATTAAATGCTTCGATACGGTCAATATATTGAAGCGTTTTAAACTAATATAGATCCCACGGTTTAGAACTCAAATATCTGTGTTGATCTATTTATTCATTCATCCTTTCACCTATTCATCCTTTTATTCATCTATTTACTCATTCATTTATTCATCCTTTCACCCATTCATTTATTCATATTTTCACCCAATCATTTATTCATCCTTCCATATATTCATCCTTTTATTCATCTATTTACCCATTCATTTATTCACCCATCCTCCTATTCATTTATTTATATATTTACCCATTTATTTATTCATCTTTTCACCCATTCACCCATTCACCTATTAATCTGTTCATCCTTTTCTTTATTCATCTATTTACCCATTCATTTATTCATATATTCACCCAATCATTTATTCATCCTTCCACCTATTCATCCTTTTATTCATCCTTTTACCCATTCATTCATTCATCTTTTCACCCATTCATTTATTCACCCATCCTCCTATTCATTTATTTAAATATTTACCCAATGATTTATTCATCTGGTCACCCTTTTCTTTATTCATCTATTTACCCATTTATTTATTTATATATTTACCCATTCATCCTTCCATCTATTTACCCATTAATTTATTCATCTATTCACCCATTCATTTATTCATTTACTTACCCATTCATTTATCCGTTTATCATGCCTGAGTAAACTTTAAATTTTAGATTAGTGTTTATTAATTTAATTATCCATTTATTCGATCATATATATGTATATTAAACAGGATGTTTAAAGTTGTAATTCAATCATTTATTCGATAATACTGAGCTAAAATAGGCAGAATTTTTCCCCCTAAAATAAACTGGGTTCCAGAGACAATTTTCGGGGTGTCTTAGAGTCAAATTTGAAGGTAAATACAATACATCATAATTTTTCAACCTAATTCTATAGAGACAGATATTTTTAAAAATTACAGCTTAAGAATTAAAAATTTAAAAATTATCGTTAACGTCATTTATGACAAATATCAACATTTGCCCAATTTTCAAAAATGCAACTTTAAATCTTAGAGAATTAACAAAGTTGATACACTATTCATCAACTAATGAGATAGAGCCGACCTTGAAGATGAAAGATCTTTGGCTTTTTACCACAGTAAACTAAAGACCCTCGGCTTTGTACCACAGTAAACTAAAGATCCTCGGCTTTGTACCACAGTTAACTAAAGGTCCTCGGCTTTGTATCACGGTAAATTAAAGATCCTCAGCTTTGTACCACAGTAAACTAAAGATCCTTGGCTTTGTACCACAGTAAACTAAAGACCCTTGGCTTTGTACCACAGTAAATTAAAGATCCTAGGCTTTGTACCACAGTAAACTAAAGATCTTTGGCTTTGTACCACAGTAAACTTAAGATCCTTGGCTTTGTACCACAGTAAACTAAAGATCCTCGGCTTTGTACCACAGTAAACTAAAGATCCTCGGCTTTGTATCACGGTAAATTAAAGATCCTCAGCTTTGTACCACAGTAAACTAAAGATCCTTGGCTTTGTACCACAGTAAACTAAAGACCCTTGGCTTTGTACCACAGTAAATTAAAGATCCTAGGCTTTGTACCACAGTAAACTAAAGATCTTCTCGGCTTTGTACCACAGTAAACTAAAGATCCTCGGCTTTGTACCACAGTAAACTAAAGATCCTCGGCTTTGTACCACAGTAAACTAAAGGTCCTAGGCTTTGTATCACTGTAAACTAAAGATCCTTGGCTTTGTACCACTGTAAAATAAAGGTGCTTTGTCCTGAACTGTATCAGTCCAGGAACAACTCGTCAGCTATAAATGTCAACCAAGACACAAACTGTTCAGCAATCAATGCCAATCCAATGGGCACAATCTTATCGGCTCTGAATGTCTCACAGAGACACAAGGGTAGCTATCAAACAAGCTCTTAAATGATCAATGCCAAACTTTGGACACAATCTCATTGGCTCTGAATGTCACACAGGTACACAAGCGTAGCTATCAAACAAGCTCTTAAACGATCAATGCCAAACCAATGGGCACAATATCATTGTCTCTGAATGTCACACAGAGACACAAGTGTAGTTATCAAACAAGCTCTTAAATGATCAATGCCAAACTTTGGACACAATCTCATTGGCTCTGAATGTCACACAGGTACTCAAGCGTAGCTATCAAACAAGCTCTTAAACAATCAATGCCAAACCAATGGGCACAATCTTATTGTCTCTGAATGTCACACAGGGACACAAGTGTAGCTATCAAACAAGCTCTTAAGTGATCAATGCCAAAGCAATGGGCACAATCCCATCAGCTCTGAAAGTCAATACAGACACAATCGTAGCTATCAAACAAACTCTAAAACAATCAATGCCAAACCACTGGCCACTATCTCATTGGCTCTAAATGTCACACAGGAACACCAGCGTAGCTATCAAACATGCTCTTAATCTATCAATGCCAAACTCCAGGCATGATCTCAGCTTGTATGTTTCAACAAGATCCAAGAGTCTCTATATCAACAAATTTATTTTAGATATGTTACAAGTTAATGTGAATCGATGTAATTACAAGTTCTATGTTGATATATATATACAGCGTAGTTTAAGTATAATATACATATGTATAAGGTTAGCTAGGATAGATATAACATATTTAAGCTATCTCCACACACGTTTACAGCATAGTTCAAGATGAATTTACATATTTAGAAGATTAAAATGGATAGATATAAATGTAGTTAATCTAATCACAATGCATATTTTAATCATGTTACGTAACTCATGTTTATCAATATCGTGTTACACAATATTATTACAATTACACAATTTTATTACAGGAATAAATAATTTTGATATTTTGACGCATTTTTAATCATAAAAGATCAAAATATTCCGATTTATTGTAGTTAGTTTTACATGGCTTTAACTATTCCTCATGCTTTATAATGCTTTTTTTGTAGTTTCGAGTTTGACCATTTCAAAGCTGTAAAGCGTGTGATTTCAGCCTCCAACTGAATGGAGTAATTGGTAAAATTTCAATGTGAAGATTAAAGATGAAAACGTGTTTAAGTTGAAGCTCATCAAACATATATCTTTTACACTGTACACTCCGGTTCAAGCAGCTAGGGCAAGCTATACCGTACACAAAACAGGACAGTACAACACCAAATAAATCATTCCGTTCTAGGGAGATTCTAGGATTATCAAACTTTTATCCAACTGACCAAATTTACAAAATCAAACTAAAAAAGATTTTTGATTCGGTGCAAAAGACCCTCTCTCAATAATTTTACCAATTTACTCTCATTCGTAAAACTTGTATACCTCCTTAACACATATTAAGAAGTAGTTATAAATTGGCTAAGAATTGTTTACATTTTTTTATTTACATAGTTCTAAACATAGGTTAATTAACAATAACAGATAGAACACTAGATGTCGTCTTTTCAAGATTTAGGTTTTTTTCGTTAACAATAACCCTGAGGCAGAAGCCCAAATGAGTAACGCGTATACTCTCTCTCTGTGTCTTGTAATTCAACGCCGTATGCTTAACTCCTTTGGGTTTATGCCTTGGGGTTATTGTGAACAAAAACCTCAAAATCTTGAAAAGTCGACATCTAGTGTTCTTTCTGTATTGTAATTAATCTATAGTTCTAAAGGTAAACTAAAACTATTTTTACAACCTTTTCTAGATTTTAATTTACAGTAGGCATTTCTTAATTTAAATATAATTTTTCATACAATTTGAGCATAATTATAATAGTTTACAACTATCTATCTATCTAGCTATCTAGCTATTCCATTTTAAATGATGTTTATGCTGCTTTTGTTCTCTGAACCATTTGTTTCTTTTCAGGGTTATTTCTTTAAAATGTTGTTGATAATTTCTTTTATACAGATATATCTAAAAATAAAACCAGCGGGAATAGGGTTAAAGATCATAACTAATCAGTAATATTTCAAGTCAGTTGATGCAGAGCACTGTATTTTATAAGTGTTATTTTATATTGTGTGACAAATACCATTTTAAATCAGCTAAAGTGTCATTAATATTAGCTGAAAAACATCTAGTTTATCAGCGCAATTTTGATTGAGGTAAAGCTGGTCATTATGAATCAGCTGACCTCCGCCATTTTGAATAATCTGATTAACACGTGGCATGCTACCTGAGTGGTTGATTGTGTCCGTCCCGCAAACTTCTAATTTTAATCAGTTGCTCTTCTGCACAAAACACATTGTTTTAATTATTGCTATGCACGCCTACGGATTTATCCATCGGGGTTTTAAATGTCCATTGGTTTAAATTTGTTCTAAGAGTATATGACATTCCTTTGGAAAGAGCTGGGTTTAACATGAAAAAATGTATAAATCAACTTTTAGATAAGAGCGGGGTTCAATGAAAATTGTTGTAGATATATGCATATGCGCATACCAAAAAAAAACTAGCTGAAATAGGAGTGTAAAGGAAATGAGTCTAAGTCACAAATTTAAACATTCTAATTCCTATTTCTTTACAACCTGATTGTGTAAACCTTTGATATTTCAAACTATGTTTTATGTTAAATCAAAAAGTCTAAGTCTACAGGGATTAGAAAATTTAAGTTTATCGCAAAAACTCATTTCCTTTGAAAAAAAAATTAATATTGATTTTTTTTTGTATTTAACATTAAGCAAATGCTAATTAAGCACTCTATTTTTCATTACACCTTATTCAGGCTGACATCTCTTTTACCCAAATTAGATATTTAGATGAACTTTTTTGAAACAGAATATGTTCCTGAAATATTTATTGGATCCAGGAAAACGTTCCAAAAAACGTTCTCAGTGCAAGGCGGTGTAGTTAAGGAACCCTGAAAAAAATCTAAACTTTAAAAAACTTTTATTGTTTTTATTTTTATAAATATACAAATATAAAATAGATAAATAAAAGCCAATATTCAACTACATATGTTGTCAAAAAAATAAATACCAATAATTAACCATATGTTTCCAGTTCGCATTGTCCCCCCGAATTTAAAAAGAAAGTTTATTTAATTAAGAGAAACAGACGACATTTTTCTCTTGTTGACAATCACTGGTTTTCAAGTTAAAGGTTCTGTAATTAAGTGATTCCTAACGGTATCCTTAACAGTTTTGTCTGATCAAGTATTATTTAGATATTAATGTGAAAGTTTTGAATACTGATTATTTTTAATTGGGATTTCTGAACAAAAGTGATTTAAAGGGACTATAAAGAAAAAATGAAAGGGGTATAGGCTGAAACCTGAGAATCTCAGGTGTTGATTGAGACCCATAAGAGTTCTATCTGATGTTCCTGTCTCGAGAAATTGATATAAAACTGTGTCAAAATTATACCAAAACGTATCTATATATGAAAGATGTTGTATACGTTTCGTAGTATAAAACAGATCATATTCAACAAATACACAACCAATCTGAAAACAGCGATATCCCAGAGGAGCCTGAGAAACTCACATGTGCTCCTTTTATTACTGGAATTTAATAATTTTTCATTTTCAATAGATATAATTGATAATATTTTTTATGCGTCCGGAACATGTCACCAGAACTCCAACCAATGGCGGTGCGTTATTTTTGTCTCCGTCTGTATTACGTGGGCATTGGAGGTAGTTCTGGTCACGTGATACGAACGTATATCTTAGATATAAACGTTTTGGTATAATTTTGACACAGTTGTATGTCAATTTCTCGAGACAGGAACATCAGATAGATGTCTTATATGCATCAATCAACTCCTGAGATTCTCAGGTTTCAACCTATACCCCCGTTCATTTTTTTCCTTTACAGTCCCTTTAAGGGTTACTGTAACTTTAGTATAAAGTGGTTTACCTTATAATGCAGATGATCTGCTGCCCCTTTAGTAGTTAGTAAACTGTGCAGGGACAGATGGCCTAAAACAATTAAAGAGAATCAATGAAAAAGTAAGTCCGCCATATAGGATAATTTAAAACTATCATCTTATAAAACGTTTTTAGAATCAATAAATATAACTTTAGAAAAGGCTATACAAATGTAAGGAAATAGAAATATGATTAATTGTAAATTTTAAAGGTTTTAACAGGACATAACAAACGTGTTTTTCGAATTTCTTAAAGATTATTATTATTTTTAAACATAAAAAAATAGATGAAATATTTTTCTGACGTGGAAACACTGGTTTTTAAAGAAAAATAAACTGAGTCTCACCTATATCTACGTCAAAGTGATCTGGATGTCCGGCCAATTTCAATAATCCATCAATCACAGGTGCATAGTTAACATTTGTCTGGTTGGAAACCTAAAATGGTAAGATATTGTAAAGAGTACTATTGTATATTTGGAGAAAGAACCCTGCTACTGCTAAAGTATCTAGGTATACCTGGAGAAAGAACCCTGCTACTGCTAAAGTATCTAGGTATACCTGGAGAAAGAACCCTGCTACAGTATCTATTGTATATTTGGAGAAAATACCATGCTACTGCTACAGTATCTACTATCTAGGTATACCTGGAGAAAGAACCCTGCTACAGTATCTAGGTATACCTGGAGAAAATACCCTGCTACTGCTACAGTATCTAGGTATACCTGGAGAAAGAACCCTGCTACTGCTACAGTTTCTAGGTATACCTGGAGAAAGAACCCTGCTACAGTATCTATTGTATATTTGGAGAAAATACCAAGCTACTGCTACAGTATCTACTATCTAGGTATACCCGGAGAAAGAACACTGCTACAGTATCTAGGTATACCTGGAGAAAATACCATGATACTGCTTTAGTATCTAGGTATACCTGGAGAAACAACCCTGCTACAGTATCTAGGTATACCTGGAGAAAGAACCCTGCCACTGCCAACCCATCTGACTCTTGAGCAGCTGAAGGGAAGTCAGGATACTAGGAAAAAAAGGAAATTAAAACATATTTGTCATATGACAAAATAAATATATGTTTAAAGATGATATACCTTAGTATTCCAGTGTACAAGATGTATTTCAGCCGGGAACTCATATCCGGTTAATCTATAAAATCATAAGAAGTTAACAAAAATGTTCATAATTATCTTAATTTGAAATTGAACGTTTCTGGCATTAAATTGGATTGAGAGCACTCCATATAATTAAAGAAATCTTTTATTTTACTATATTATTTATATGAATAATCATATAAAGTTTTTATTTTCTTACTTTTTTCCATTATTTTTTTTTATTTAGCTTGCCATAAAAAAAGGAAAATCTGTTATTTTTGGAGGATTGCATTTCCTTAATTTAACGATATTTTCTTGAACAAATCAAAAAAAAATTCTTCGATTTTGAAAGAGGATTGAATATGAAAGGGAAAAAAAGGAGTGGGGGAGGGAAGGTTAGATTGTGGGAGGGGGCTGGGTTCTGGATTTTATTATATTTGTTTTATATTTTATTTGTTCTTCTGAATTCAATAAAGTTTGATCTGTGAGTGTTATTGTTCTAAAATATGCAAAGCAATACCATTCCTAAAATTACTACAGCACAAACCAAGAAAACAAAATACAAGGTTTTTTTTAACAATTGAGAATTTATGGTAAAAGGGTGCTATAGCTATTCTCTTAATTTCGAAATTTGAAAAAAAGGTTATATAAAGCAAATAGAATCACAATAATAATCAAATAACAAATCGCTTACTTGGCAGTCATTAAACTTTTGATGACTGCAAAAAAAATTTGTTGTCAAATGTAAGCGGTCTTTGCAGACAAATAAGCGTTTTCTGCTGACAAATAAGCGGTTATTGCTGACAAATAAGGGATTTTTCTGACAAATAAGGGGCGTTTTCTGACAATTAGCGGTTTTTGGTGACAAATTTAAGCGATTTTTTGCCTCTTATTTGGTGGGCATCCAACTTCAGTTGTCTAATAAGCGATTTTAATTAAATGTAAGCAATGTTTTGTTTCTTTTATTGGTATTCATCCAACTTTTGCTGTCTATATAATTTAAGCTAAAACTTTTCGAATTTTGAGACAAATTCAGAAAACTTTTAAACAAAAATCAAACACTTTTTTTACCTGTGTTCAGAACCACGAGAACTATCACTACCCCAATGCAAGTGAAGTGTTACAAACGAAAACCTGGAAAAAGCAAAAAAAAATATTCCACCTATTTTCCACATTTTCGATAAGAATAAGGCATTGTCATCTTTACAAGAAGAAATTGCACTTACAGTCAATTAAAATTGACTTTTTGTAGAGATATTAATAGTACAGGCAGACAAATGTCCATGATTTAACTAAATTATACCATTTATTGACTACTTGAATGCTTCAACTTAAAAGTATCCACAATGGATATTAAGTAAAGGTTTCTTAGTTTTTAGTTCGCTCAAACAAAGGAATTGCAAGTCTTTACCACAAAATCGTTTTTTCTAATGTCTATACATTTGCAACAGGATGTGGTAGATATTACATTTTTCAAACTATGAATTATTTTATTAAATAATTTAAGTTTGAAATATCAACGATTTACACCATCATGTTGCAAAGACATTGGGATAGAAAATTTGAGATTGTGGCAAATTAAGGACTAATTCATTTTCTACAAAAAAGAAATAAATGTCGTACTTTTCTCCAGGTGGAAGACTACCTCCGTGTATCATCGGATGTTCATCCTCCGGCACTAAAAAAATATTCTTTCAAAAAAGCAAAATATTAAGAAATTTCTGGGGAGTGGGGTGTAGTTTATTTATATAATGAAGCAAAACATTCGTGTATGTATATGTTGCGTATAGCTGGCCAAACGGCTGGACCGATTGGGCTGAATTATTTGTTGTGGACATTCATGGGTGGCTAAAAAAAAGGAAAATGTTTTTTAGTTTTTTCCCCACGGGCAACGCCGGGCGTTTCAGCTAGTAAGATATAATTTAGTTGGTTAATATATTTATACTCACATTGTTTAATAACTAATGTGTGTTTTAGATCTGTTTCTGTGACATAATATATTCGAAATTTTTTCTTGTTCACTACACCATTAATTAAAGATTATAAAGATTGTGAATATACTGTCAAGTGACATGTCAGATTCACAAAGGTACCATTAAAAGCTTTTTCTGGACTCTGGTCAAGAGTGAATAAGTTGTCAACATGTTTTTATTTTTAAAGTAGGATTATTTTATTATAAAGTGATTTGCTTATTTCTACTATCAGAAGCATACAATCGATAATATTTTCCAAATTATGGATTATACAAAGCTTTCACGGGTACCAATCAATCGGACATGCCACACTTTAATCAAAATATATATGTTTATTCTTATAATAATATAACTTACCATTCTTAAAGCTAACGGTAAAGGTATGCCCATTCTGATTAACTGTAGCATTATGCAATGTTCTAGAAGAAAAATATTTTTTTAATCCAAAACTAATAAAAAATTAAAATCAAAAAGTTAAAATTTATAATAGAAAAATTCCAGAGACTTTTTTAACCTGACAAATTGTTTAAAAAAAGAAAAAAATTCTAAATTTTTACAGATTTGTGCTAAAAATAATATTTTCATGCCTGTATCCTATAGTCTTCAATTCTCCAGCTCCATAACTAAAATGATTAGAATTTGATAAATTACAATTGATAAGAAATTAGAATGTGATGTTGATCTGCACAAATTGTTTCTGTTCTCTTTCTTGAACATGTTTTTCAGACAATCATTTTAAGAAATACGTTTTTGACTTTGAGTAAACTGGCAGAAAGTTTTTCAAGTGTCAAGTATGAGAGTGCTTAAAGGGCCAAAAACTAGGAGNGCGTCAAACATTCCCCCTCTAGTCTGTTTAGGTTTAAAATTAGGCTTACTGTCCTTTAAAGTGTTGCAGACTAAATCAAGATTTGAATCAAGGTCTAAATTGAGGTCTAAATTAGGGTCTAAATCAAGGTCTTAATCCAGGTCTTTATCAAGGTCTAAATCAAGAACTAGAAAGGCTTATATCTGAATATTGTCCTACCTAGGCTCTGCAATAGATCTAGGTCAAAATCAAGAATTAGAAAGGTTTGAATTAAGAATTAGAAAGGTTTAAATCAAGAATTAGAAAGGTTTAAATCAAGAATTAGAAAGGTCTAAATCAAGTATTAGAAAGGTTTAAATCAAGAATTAGAAAGGTCTAAATCAAGAATTAAGAAAGGTTTAAATCAAGAATTAGAAAGGTTTAAATCAAGAATTAGAAAGGTTTAAATCAAGAATAAAAAAGGTTTAAATCAAGAATTAGAAAGGTTTAAATCAATAATTAGAAAGGTTTAAATCAAGAACTAGAAAGGTCTAAATCGAGAATTAGAAAGGTCTAAATCAAGGTCCAGAAAGGTTAAAATATCACGTTGGACTAGGGTCAATTCGAATTCGAACTCGACCCTTTGTACCGGCCTGAGTGACGATGCACTATCATATAGACCTATTTGACCCCAATAGGTTAGTTTAGAGTGTGCTATAGTCCTACCTAGGTTCTGCAGTGAATAGATCAAGATCTAAAGGAGATTGAGCAAACTCATTGCAGGTAGGATAGTGTTGACCCCATACTACAGGTCCTGGGTATCAATATTATTATTGTTATTATTGTTATTATAATTCTTCTTCATGTTATTATTATCGAAATAATAAAGCTCTTCGCTCATTTATATGTTCGCTAAAGCTGGCCAAACGGCTGAAGTGAACAATATTGGATAACATTTTTTTAGGGCACTTTCACAATCATGATTTAGGAACAATGCACGTGTGAACGGGCAATACCAGACAATTCAGCTTTATATAGCCATTATTATTAATATTATCATAATCATTATTACTATTACTATTATTATTAAAGTTATAATTTAGTGTAATTTATAAAGTTTAATTACCATTTTCTGGCAGGTATCCCCAGTCGGAGCTAAGAACAAGAGGCAGGGAGCCTAAAAAAGTAATAAAGTGTCATTGATTTTTTAAAATTTTTTTCTTTCAATAAGAATTTTGAATGATTTATAATAATGATATGTACATAAAATTTACAAAGAAGAAAGGCGATTATAATATTTCTAAATCCTATTAATCAAATTAATCTGATTTTCTAAAATTGTATTAAAGTTCCAAAGTTCTTAATCAAATGTGACATATTTTATAAAAACCATTTATCAAAAGAAATTTTCAACTTTTGTGGTGATATTTTACAAGAATCACATTTTTTTGGTATTTTTTGTTATAAAAGAACCTAGATTGGCAACGAGATGAATTTGCACTTTAAAACCGAAGCTGGAAAAAAGTGTGAGCTCAACTGACGAATCATCTGCTTCTAGAGAGGTCAATACGAGATTTACCTAGAAAACAGGCAAAGAGAATTGAAGACGACATTGATTCCTGAAATTTTCTTGTGTAATGATATCCTTATACATGGGCGGTTTCAGGAATTTAGTCAGGGGGGGGTAAAAAAATATTTCGCCCGAAGGGCGAAAAAATTTTTTTACCCCCCCCTATATTGATTTTACCCCCCCCTATATTGACCCCTATATTAACCCCCCCTGTAAAGCTAAAAAGTTCTATTTACCCCCATAACCTTACTAAAATTACAGTTTATTTTACCTTGAATTACAGGGTAGGCAAAAAATGTCTTAAAAATCCATTTATTAATCTAAAAAAATATAAACTTACAACTACATCCCTGAAAACAAAAATTATCTCATGAAATATGAAGAGTGAAGTGAAGACTAAATTAACTTCTGAATATAAATTTACAAATTTTATCTGTTAAATTAGATTGTTACTCATACATACATTTTAGTTTTACATAATATATCATGTTAGTCTAAGGAAGGGAGAATTATTTTTATTTTTCTGCTATTTTTTTTATCTTTTAGTAAGTAATGCTTCTTAGATCATGCTAATTTTTCTTGTAGGAGACTGCAATTAGTTTCTGTGTTAATTTTAGAGTTAAAAATAAAAGTATACCATACTTCTAATACTAGCTAATGTGCCCGGTGTTGCCCGTGAAATAAATAAACTCTATTTTATACTAGCTAANGTATTCTCTAGTATCCAGATATCCTTGTATTCTCTAGTATCCAGATATCCTTGTATTCTCTAGTATCCAGATATCCTTGTATTCTCTAGTATCCAGATATCCTTGTATTCTCTAGTATCCAGATATCCTTGTATTCTCTAGTATCCAGATATCCTTGTATTCTCTAGTATCCAGATATCCTTGTATTCTCTAGTATCCAGATATCCTTGTATTCTCTAGTATCCAGATATCCTTGTATTCTCTAGTATCCAGATATCCTTGTATTCTCTAGTATCCAGATATCCTTGTATTCTCTAGTATCCAGATATCCTTGTATTCTCTAGTATCCAGATATCCTTGTATTCTCTAGTATCCAGATATCCTTGTATTCTCTAGTATCCAGATATCCTTGTATTCTCTAGTATCCAGATATCCTTGTATTCTCTAGTATCCAGATATCCTTGTATTCTCTAGTATCCAGATATCCTTGTATTCTCTAGTATCCAGATATCCTGGTATCCTGAACCTTGATATCCTGGAAGCCTGTGATCTACTGAAGTGCTCCTATAGGAAAGGTCATCTTTTCAGCTTCCTTCAAGGAATCTATAATTAGATTCAGACAATAAAGAAACAAATTACGGAAATAAAAAAATGAAGAAAATTGAAAGAAAAAATGGAAAACTAGAAAAGGAGAATTTGAGCTAAAACCTGGAGGTAATTATTTTCTAAAATTTGAATTCCCTAATTATTTTACAAAGGTTGGAAATTTTCCACCAGGGGTGTCTCGTGAATGGCGGGGGGGGGGGGGGTTTTTCTGAGGAAATTTCCTACTCGTCTATTTTAGAAATTCACTTGGTAAAAAAATGTTAAACCATCCCCCCTAGACCCTAAATAAATAATTAACCCTAATTACCGTCTGATTTAATTGTTTTACTAGTACGCTAGATTAGTTTATCATTTCGGTTAAGCTTGTGCTGTTTGTTTTAGTTTTTGACTGAAACATTAACCTGATGTGTTTAAACTACAAATCATGAGCTAACTTCATGTCTTTTTTTACATTTAATTGTGTTAACCGCTGTATATATTACAATCGTACTATGAAGCGTATTTATTTTGAACGAAAATACTAAGATGACATATTTTGGAAAATCTTCGCTTGTCCCGGCTCTTTTCAAAAAGCGTTAAAGGGACTAAAGACATAATTCCATTTAAAGACACTAGTTTCAGTAGAAGTAAATATTTCCATTTACTGATAGCGCCGATTGAAGGATTCATAACTATAATTGGATAATGAGATAGATGGAAAGATATATGTCACTGCCATTGGTACGTTCAGAATAGACAACAAACACATGACTGAACCCTGATTGGATCAGGCGCTACTGGACTCGGCATACAGGAGTGAAGAGGGATATGCGCTAATTTCCCAATTGCAGGCATTCTCACAAATCTGCAATTTTTCCAAGCGGCAACTTCCCAAAGGTTACGTTAGGCCTTATGAGGCTTCGCAGGTTGCATGGGGGGGGGCCTAACGCTGCGGCTAGGATGGGTGAAGGTGGGAGGTCGAACGCTGTGGCTAGGATGGGTGAAGGTGGGAGGTCGAACGCTGCGACTAGGATGGGTGGGGATAGGAGAGTGAACGCTGCGGCTAGGACATAAAGCTGCTGCTTGGTAAATTCTATTCTATCAGCATTTTCTCTTCGATAAATCAAAAATTAATTTTTTGGCATATTTACAATTTTTTTCGTGTATTTTTTGAAATTTAACAAAAATCAAAATAATTTTGATGACAACTTTTTGCATTTGGGAACATTCATAAACGCTCCCTGGGCCAACGGGCAGCCGTAGTACATTTGAATTTCCGAGCCGGGTCAACCTTTCCGGTCACAGTTTTTACTGTATCACCCGGACATTGGGTATATAAAGCAGACACTCAAGAGGACTTGCCGCGGTGCAAGAAGGTTGACGCGGTCAGATTAAATTTACTTGTACTGATGGGCCAAGGGTATTGAGGTCCCACACAAAATTTGTGCCCGACCGGTTCAGCCGTTTTGACGTTTATTTGGTTACAAACAAACAAACTAACAAACACCAGAACACACAAGCAAAGTTATATGCATTTAAATCCCATGTTTGATGTCCAAATATAACAAATGATATATCATTGGAAAGCTCTTATGCTCTTTTTTAAGAATCTGCAAAAATTATTTGCAAATTGTAATATTTTTTGTTAAAATCTAGTTATATAGTAAAAATGTTTGAAAACAAATATACACTTTTGAAAAGCCTTTGACCCTGCCATTTCAAATATGCAAAAAATGTTGTCAAAAGGTAAATAACGTGATCTGTAATTAAGAAAAACTAAAAATGTGCACTGGAACGCTCTTATGCTTTATTTTTAGAATCTGCAAACAATTTTGCAAATTTGCAAAAATTAATCTTTTTGCAAAATCTAGATATATAGTACAAATGTTTGCAACAAAAAAATGTCCAAAAATTGATAAAATATACATTTTTTAAAAAGCCCTTGACCATGCAATTTCAAATATGCCAAACATTTTGAATAACCTGATGTGTAATTAAGAAAAACTAAAAATGTACAAATTTCTTTTGACGGGTTGTATGAAAATAACTTGCAAAAATTCCTATGCAAATGCAATCCTTTTCCTTATGTCATAGGCTTTCCAAAAAACTAAAAAGGATAAAATCTGAAAACTAAAAGTGGGTCAAAACAAAGATTTCGTTTGTTACAGGAAAAAGTAGCATTCAGGCAGTGTGCGTCAGGACGCAGGCAGTTAGTATAAAAGCCCTGTTTTAGATCCAAAGGGAGGGCTTTGGTTATTTAGGAAAAGTCAGAAATTTTCAACAGCCTCAGGCCAATTCTTTTTGAGTTATGTAAAAAAATACAAGGGGGGTCAAATTGACCCCCCCCCCCCCCCCAGCAGGAATAGGATTAAGAACAAAAAGTTATTTTTACACTGCTCGAATAGGTTTAAAATGGTAGCGATAGATTGAAAAAGAATTTTGCAGCATAGCAGAACATTTTATAGTTTTTTTATTACCTATAGTTTATATCAAAAAAGGAATTAAGTCTTTGCAACAAACTCTGGTTTTTTAATTCCTATATCTTTGCAACCCAATATGGCAAACCTTAAATATTTCAAACAATGAATGTTGTTACATTTCATTATCTGAGTTTGAAATATCAAATGCCTAAACCATCAGGTTGCAAAGATAAAGAGATAAGAAAATTTGAGTTTTTTTCAAAGACTTAATTCTTTTGTCCATTCAAAATGCTTACAGGTCACGCAGCTATATCATGTCGTCTAATAATAAGCTTAGTTTACTGTATACAATGCAACACATGCCCAATCACGATAAATGTGCCTTTTTTATTGAACAAAGGTTGACACTGCAAAGTTCTGGTTAGTTCGGGTTACTTCAGAAAAGGAATAGTACAGACGTTCTTGATTGATTGGTTGATTGATTGGTTGGTTATTTTATGTATATAATTGCAAATGCAAAATCCTAAGAAGAAGAAAAACCGTGGCCCTTTTTATATAATTCGTAAGATCAGACTCAAAGAAGTTCGTAGTAAGATTTCGATTCTACTGGAGACCACCGGAGGGATTTTATTTTCACTGGAGGGGTTTCAAAAAATGGTTTTTACAATTTAAAACTTTACGCACGGTGATTTACATTCCACTGGAGGGATTCAGATGTCCTTCCTGGAGGGTTATAATTCCACTGGAGGGATTCAGTTATCCTTCCTAGGGGTTTATAATTCCACTGGAGGGATTCAGATATCCTTCCTGGGGGTTTATAATGGCACTGGAGGGATTCATATATCTTTCCAGGGGGTTTATAATTCCACTGGAGGGATTCAGTTATCCTTCCTAGGAGTTTAATCCAGTGGAATTATAAACCCCTAGGAAGGATAACTGAATCCCTCCAGTGGAATGTAAATCACCCTGCGTAAAGTTTTGAATTGTAAAAACCATTTTTTCAAAACCCTCCAGTGAAAAAGAATTCCCTCTGGTGGTCTCCAGTGGAGTCAAAATCTTACTACGAACTTCCGTGACTCGTAAGATCATGATTTTTCTGTAACATTAAAAATACTTTTTGAACCTAATAGAACATATTTGTTTTGAGATTTGAAACTGAAATTTTTTTCTGATTTGTTTATTTGTATTGTTTTACGACTAAAGAAAGATGTTCGTTGATTTTCAAGCAAATTTTCAAAATAAACATAAAAATAAAGGAGAGAACAATTCAAATAAGACATTATGATCGGACATTGAAACAGACAAACACACAGATATAAATACTTTGTATATAGTTAAAAATACATTGATCAAAAGATTGATTTTATACCACAGTTTTTTAACATAAGTACAAGAAGTACATTGTCTGTCCGCGTGCAATGCTTTATATGAGTTTAATTGTCCGAACCTGCTGAATAAATTATAGATTTTGTACTTTTTAACATTGAAAAGTCAAGTAGTAGTGCTTACCGCACTCTTGTATGCCGAGTCCATTAGCGCCTGATCCAATCAGGGTTCAGCCATGTGTTTGGTGTTTATTCTGAACCAATAGAAATTGTATGGCGGAAACATCTATCTTTCTATCTCATTATCCAATTTGAGTAAAAATCGGCGCTATAACAGTAAATAGAAATATTTACTTATACAGTGACCGTAACGGTTTAACTGATTTATAAACCATATATCAATTTCCGCTTTTTGACCCCATTTTACTCCAATTGTTTTTGAAAACTTTTTAATTTCTCTTCTATTTTCTAAAATAAACCTTTAAATGCTTGTCCTACCCCGAACTAACCGGAAAGAGAAGCATTCGGTTTCTTTTATATGAAATCAAACATGTTTTCGTTTATATATCTACAATCTTTAAACTTACGGATTTATTTATTTTATACTTTTTCATTCAAAAAGTATATGCCAAAAAAAAATTATTTAAGAAAAAGACTATACAATAAGGGGTCAAATTGTGATCGAAAGTCACAGCTTTCCGAAATATTGACAGAACCGTTAAATCCACGTGGTACGTCTGTATATGCACGAAACATATAATTGAATGGGTAATTAATAAATATGTTATGTAGAATTTATAATTGATACAAATATATATCGATGTCAATCAGAAGTGTTTTAGATATTTCTGATATAGATTCTTTCTTTAGAACTGGTAAAAAAATACATCATTAGTCAAACTATATTCTGTTTTCACTTTTCAGTCATACTGGTCCAAACTGGATTTTAATGCCTGGTTTATAAAGAAATTGAGTTTTTGCCACTATCTCTGATTTTCTATTCCCTATATATTTTGCAACCTGAAAGTGTAAACCTTTGATTTTTATAACTTGATATTAAAGAATTCTTAGTTTGACATAAATAGGAATTAGAAAATCAGAGTTTGTGACAAAGACCCAATTTCTTATAAATAAATTGAAATGTAAAAATAAAACTTGAAAAACTATAAAAAGTTTTAAAAAGACTTTAATAAGATTATCCTTTCTATTTTTCTCTTGAATCTAATTTTAATTTTAATTTATAGACAGTAGGGTGCGGTGGATCTAACTTTTATTTTGTTTAATATTACCAAAAGGCGCTTTATTAATGCCGTAAATTGTTATTTTTTACTTTTTATAAATATAAAAATCTAGCTGTAACAATGGTTAAAGGGCAAAAGCTATTTCAAAACTGAACACCCTACATATTTTTGTACCTAATATCAATTTTTTAAGGATGGGACATATTTTACATCATTTAAAGGTGCTGTAAGCGTAACTTCAAGTGAACCTCCATTTAAAGATGGAAATGCTTGATGCACAATGGTACCCTCGAAACCTTGATCTGAGGCCGAATTTTTAGAATTTGAGCCGCGGCTTAAATATGATTGGTTTCACTTAAAATTGTATTCGATTTTCAAGATTTAAGCCGGCGCTAAATTGAAATTTAAATTTGAGATGCGGCTTAACCGTATCCCTGCTATGGTACTTGAAAACCAGGATATGCTGGGGACCCCAGCAGGAATAGGGTTAAATTCATTAAATTCGGAGTCTAATGATCAAAATAATATGGAAGATATTATTGCTTTCCTAGGGTTAAAAGCGTGTTTGATATTTTAAGATGTCCTGCACTAGAAATGCGCGAGTTACTTTTTATAGAAACCACAATTGAAAATTAAACACTTTTTTAGAACTATAAACATAAATATATAATTTATGCTTCATCAGTTATAAAGCCTAAATAGGAATCGGACACTGCAAACTTTTCATGGGGTTTTCAAGGAGGATCAATTGAAATTTAGCTTACAATCCCTTTAACAAATACTTTTTTGAAATAATTCCGATGTTTCTAAATTTACTGACCCCCCCCCCCCCTAGCGACCGAAACACAAGCTGAGTCTATTAAGCAGAATTTATGAGGGTAAAGGCCGCACAGTTTTAAAATTAGATCAAACTTAATGATAACCCACTTATATTTTAATGGTTAATGAGTATACAGATACTCGAATAATTTAACCAACACAGTGGGGAAACCAAACATCTTGGGAATGCATGTCGTCTTCCTTCTTCCATGTAGTAATGTCTATTGGTTTTTCTGATTTTTCTAAAAATTTTTGTTGAATATCCATAATTCTCGATATCCACAAAAGGCACTTTACGCAAAATATTGGCTGTTCGTTTTTTGCAGACGATACTCGTCTCGGGATAATTGAGATTAAATTAATCTGCAGATTAACAGAAGATCGAGATCAAGCATTGATCAATATATCCACGATCCACTAGAGTTTCCAGAGCTATGGTCACATATGTAGGAATTTCAAAATCCTGAGCGACAAGAGATAGGAAAATGACATTCATTCAAAAGTTTTTTTATGTTGATTTAAGGTTTTCAACAACTGAATTGTTTCTAGTTCGGAATATTATTTTAAAGTCAAAAGTTTGCAAAAAAATTAAACCATAATTAAATGAATATAATTATGCAAAATTTTACACTCTTCAAAAATTGAAAAGTCAATAAAAGCAAAAAAAGAATTTTACAACGATGCCTGCCAATAATCGCTAAACCTCTTACTTTATACTTATAATCACAAAACCTCGGAAACCATTTATGAAAATGGTGAAAACCTTAATTTCTTCACGAAACCTCTCTTCGAGAGATATGGCAGAATTTTACCCAANCGAGTTATGAATTTATGTCGACAGTGTTTTATACTAAGCGTTTTATCTTCTTTTTTGTTTCTCTCGCTTATTCTGTCCTCTTAAATAGCCTTTATATTCTATTTTGTTTGATCTGTTTTCTCATATTTTATACAGGGTTACCCACAAAGGATGAAACTGGAATACGACCCAAAAATCTAAAATATGGCGTTTTTAAGATTGATTTTTGGTTTTTGCATTTAATTGAGTATTTTGATGTAAGTAAGTTTTTGTCTGCAAGGAACCTTGAATGCAAGAAAACGGACTAAATACATTCCGTACGGCGTACAATCGTCTCTGAAGTTTCATCCCTTGTGGATAACCCTGTATTTTTCTTAAAAAGACCCCTTTCTTTTCTTATTCCATTTCATAGCTTTATAATTCTAAAGCAGGACTTAAAAAACTGTGAAATAAAAAGACTCAATTGGGCAGTGTACACAGAACCAATTAACTTAAAAGTTAATCTAGTAAAACCATTTGCTTTAAAACAGAATTAATTATATAAGAGAAGTAGAAATCTCTTTTAGTTTGTTTTATGTCTGCAGATCATAATTCAGGAACCCCTCGACCGAATTGCCTCAAATTCTGACTGAGGGACTCGGTGGAACCATGGGAATTCGCTAAGTTTGTTGTAAAAGGTATAATTTAAACAGGTATACTCTTATAAAAACTTTGTTTCCAAGCAAAGCTGGGTTTCCAGTGATAGAAAGTCGACTTTTGAACTCAAGAAATGATTTTAAATAGTACAATGAACATGAGGCACTGCATTGTTAACAGACCCATTTCACTTAATAAGTGATTTGATAGCTTGCTTATAGTAAGGTTATTTGCTTTGTAACAACATGAAATGCACTTCAGTATTGCTTTAATGTCGTCTTTCTTTTCTACAGTTTTCTGGTTTTCACAATATATATATTTTTGTTTTATTTCGCTTTCTTCTATCCGTTGTAACCCTCATAATCTATATTAGTTTTTCGGCTTTCATTTTAAAAATATTTGGATCACGAAATTTAAAATTCAAATTAAAGAATAATTGGACAAATTAAGGGACAAGTAAACCTCATTCGGAAAAGTGCAATAACGCCATAACAAATTTGAATCCTCTTCTGCACTATTAATTGCCCTCTGGAGATGTTATTGATCAAGTTAATTGAAACCAGTTCTCTCTGGGCGGAATTTGCAAACAATAATAGATGCATCAGTTTTCGTTTAGTATCCGAGGAGGATAAAAGGATTTAATTTTGATGATTTTGATAATTCACATAATAGTTTCCTATGACCAGAATATTTCATAGATTACTTTTGTGAAAATGGATTCCATGTAAGGCTTCGACATCCGTCTTGTGTTTACTTTTCCGCCAAAAGACAGTCCACTGCAATACAAAAAATAAAAATAACTTTTCTTGCATTTGTACCTTGACATTGATAATCTTCGTTATTTCGATCATTTAAAATCATCAACGCTTGTTCGACGCTTTTAATAACATAACACTGAAAGTGGATTTCAACAACAAAAAAAAAAGAAATATACTGCGAACTAATTAAACAAGGAGTAAAACTCTTCACATTTGAGTTGAGAATGAGATTTGAAACAGTATTTTTGAAAGAATGGAAATAATAATAAAGATGAAGGGGCAAGGAGAATTGAAGGAAAATCACAAAAGTTTTAACAATATTAAAATATTCTTCTGATAGACCATGCTTGGTATATTTCTGGGGGGCAGATACCAGCTTATCTCATTTGTATGTATTGAATGTATTTCGAGTTTTTATCATAGACAGCTCAGATAGAAAAGGATCGTCTTATCTGCATTTCAGTTCGATCGCCTTGATTTATGTATTTCCAGCTGAAAATGTATTTTCAGCTGAAAATGTATTTCCAGCTAAAAATGTATTCCCAGCTGAAAATGTATTTCCAGCTGAAAATGTATTTCAGCTGAAAATGTATTTCCAGCTGAAAATGTATTTCCGGCTAAAATGTATTTCCGGCTAAAAATGTATTTCCAGCTGAAAATGTATTTCCAGCTAACAATGTATTTCCAGCTAAAAATGTATTTCCGGCTGAAAATGTATTTCCGGCTAAAAATGTATTTCCAGCTAAAAATGTATTGCATTTGGAAACTATAAATGTCATCTGCACACATAAATACACTTGAATTTTCCTGCTTTAAAATGATGATTAAATCTATAACGTATGTTTAATATGGAAAACGTTTTAATTGGTCCGCACTCTTCATGCCACTCTATGAATGGGGAGGAGAGGGGGGGGGGGTAATTTGCAATTAAGTCTTCGGTCTTTTTATAAAGATTCAATATATTTAAAAATGTACTAAAACAAAATGACTCTATTCTGTTGTCGAATCTGTGTAAACTATGGTTTTAGAGAACTGCAATCTTATACCATGGTCGGATGCACAGATTTCTTAACTGCATTTTATGCAACTACGTTTACACTTCAAGTCTAATAGGGGACAAAAGGATTGTTTCCAAAATTAGCTGTTGATAATTAAGAATAATTTAACAAGTATTTTTCCAGTTTTTAAGAATATTTTTTCTAGTACATTGCAAATAAATTTCACAAGAAAGAGATCTTACGTACCGTCCCGTTATGCCTTATATTGACTGTCTGTATACTGTACTGCTTGCTTTAGCACGTTCAAAGTCAACCCGGTACTATAAATAAACCGGAGTTTATAGTGAGTTAGACACATTCTTTGCAACAGTTCAAATACTTTATAGTCGTCTTCTTACCTTTAGGCAGTTTTTGATTTAATCAGTAATTTGTTCAAGTAATTTTTTTTTACAATTTTTGACCTTTACAAAATAATGTATTGAAAGATAGATAAAAGGAATATACCCAAGAAGTCTTCATTCTAATATATTTGTTTACTAACAAAGTATACATATTACATAAACATAAACAAACCCCAAATAAATCAGCAGTACACTTTGTCTATATGCATGGGCGGTTTCAGGAATTTAGTCAGGGGGGGGTAAAAAAATATTTCGCCCGAAGGGCGAAAAAATTTTTTTACCCCCCCCTANTCAAAGATATTTCACATTATAAACTGCCAAACTGGTGACTAGTGAGAGCACTGCATTGAGCGAGCAGTATTTGAATCACAAAGTTTTGGTTTTAATTGCGCATAATTCTGAGTTATGCCGCGTACTCGGAAAAGTACGGATGTATTTAATGGAGGAGGCTGGATAGATATAATATGTAGGAACATGATAATTGATATCATTTCATAAAGTTTATTTTCATTGTCACTTTCAAGTAAACTTTATTATTTATACAGAATAAATAAAAACTATACTTTAAATGAGAAATGATTTGTAAAAATCCAGGGGGGGGTACACCCCCCCCTAATTTCACTCAGGGGGGGGTAATGGACTGCCACCCCCCCCTTGAAACCGCCTATGTCTATATGTTAAGGTGTATTTCATCGGATAGATATACAATGAGAACCAGACTAATGTGGAATAGGTAGACGACATTAAAGCCATGCTTAAAAGTATTTGATATAAAGCATTGCAAACGGTGTAAGGTACTTTCCCGAAGGCATTTTCCCAAGGGCGACTCCCAAGTTCGTGACGGTTTCCCCAGTGGTAACTTTCCAAATGTGCAATTTCCAAAGCGGAAACTTTCCAAAGGTTAGGTTAGGCCCTCTGAGGCGCCGCAGGCTGCAATGGGGCCAAGCGCTGCGGCTTGGGGGCCGAGTGCCGCGGCTAGAACAATATGAGGGCCGAGCGCTGCGGCTGGGACAGACCTGGGAAGTTTTCGCTTCGGAAATTTCTTATATGGGAAGTTGCCACTTTAGAAAATAACCTTGGGAAGTTGCCACTTGAGAAAAATCCTTTGAGAAAGTGTACCTAACATCTTGTAAACTAAGCATAAGGAGAAGGTTCAATAACTTATGCGACACTTATACTAGTACTACATTGTCACCTTGTAGCTTTACTAACTTTGATTTTAAGCACATTAGGGGAAAAGCAAATGTATCTGTAAAATTAAACATGTCTTCTTAATAGCGTGTCAATAAGAAGAGTTATGATTAAAAAGCAAATAGTTTTACTTTATAGTTTATTAAATCATTCTTAAACTGTATAAAATTAATCGGCTTTCACTGAACACTTGCTAATTTTAATATTTATTGGACTGAGTCTTGAGTCTAAAAGTCGTCTTCCTATTTCATAGTTTTCTGGTTCTTACTGTATATATATAGTGTATTTGTAAACCTGTTTAGAAAAAGTAAACAGAGGACTAAGAATAATGATATCATCCGTCATAATTCATGTTGGTTTTATATATCTCCAACTCCACATTGATAGATAGATAAATAGACAAGGATAGATAGGTAGATAGATAAATAAAGAAATAAACATAGATAGATATAATTCAGAAATAAATTAAACCAAAGATAGCTGCTTATCTTTTTTTCGGCCCTAAAACTTGCTTTAGGTCAAATTAGAACATATAAAAATATTTTCCTATCATCGGTTCAGCCCTGTTGATGCTTATTAGAAACAAACCAACCGACACACAATTCAACCATATGTAAACATAGATGAAAGATAAATAGAGGTAGAAAGTTAATAGATTGATCCTAGATGGTATAGGAGTACAAATAGATCTGAATGAGCGTTAGTTTTTCTGAGCGTAAAGAACTGTTTGTAGATATGATAGATGTGCAGAGGAATAGATATACATACAATTAAACTACAGGGTGTAAATAAATAAAGAGATTATGTTATCTGTTAGGTTGTTAGTAGTTACAAAATACCTAGTTGTTAAGATAGAGAAGGATAGTAATAAAGATTGAAATCTATGTTATGTTATAGTTGTTAATATCATATGATACAATAAATGTTAATAACTATCTGTTGCTATTTCTTCATATAGCTGTTAATAAAGTTAAGATAGATAGTTAGATAGATACAAAGCTAGAATTTAAGATAAATAATTAAATAAATAGAAGCTAGAAGTTAAGATATATATTTAGATAGATAGAAGCTAGAGGTTAAAATAGAAAGTTAAATAGATAGAAGTTAGAAGTTAAGATAAATAATGGTAGATAGAAGCTAGAGGTTAAGATGGATAGTTAGATTTAAATAAGTTAGAAGTCAAGATAGATAGTTAGATAGATAGAAGCTAGAGGTTAAAATATACAGTTAGATAGATACAAAGCTAGAAATTAAGATAGATAGATAGATAGATAGAAGTTAGAAGTTAAGACTGATGGTTAAATAGATAGAAGCTAGAAGTTTAGATAGATAGTTAGACAGATAGAAGCTAGAAGTTTAGATAGATAGTAAAATAGATAGAAGCCAGAAGTTTAGATAGATAAGTTAAATAGAAAGAAGCTAGAAGTTTAGATAGATAGTTAAATAGATAGAAGCTTGAAGTTTAGATAGTTAGTAAGATAGATAGAAGTAGAAGTTTAGATAGATAAGTTAAAAATATATTTGAGTTAGATTGGTTTCGCCCAGTTCTTATTATTGCCTTCTGACAGGTGGGTAAGCTATGCTTTTTTTGTGCACAGGGGGCCTTGGGGGGGGGGGCATGAAAAGTAGGAAGAGAGGGGGGGTAACAAATGGAGAAGAAACCTGCTGTAGAATCTTTCGTGAAAAATATTTTAAGGAAACATAATATTTCATTTTCTCAAATGTTCCCAAACTTAAAATGGCTAATTAATAAACAAATGTTTTCCTAAATGCAAAAAGATAGAAAATACAAATAAAAAAGGCATTTGTTAAATCTTTATGATAGACAAATAGGATATTTCAATTGTAATCGCTCACCCTTTAGAGCGTTTAAACAACAAATTAAAGGGACTGTAAGCGTAATTTCAAGTTACCCTCCATGCAAACACGGCAATGCCCGATTTACAACGGTACCATTGACAAGATCGTAATCGAAATATTTGCGTTTATTTCTGTAAGTTTCTACATTGCTTCTCAAAATAATAAAATGCGCAAGTTACTTTCGCAGAGAGTCCGCATCAAATGATTCTAAATCAAGTTTAAGAGAAGTGGATTAACTTGGTCATTTGCTCCCCAGTAAAACTTCAAGAAAGTGGGTTTCTTGTTTGCCAGTTAAAATTCAAGAGAAGTGGGTTAACTTAGTCTCTTGATCGCAACTTTAAGTTCAAGAAAAGTGGGTTTCCTGTTCGCCAGTTCAAGTTCAAGAGAAATGGGTTAACAGTTGGTCACTGTAGTTTTACAATTATTTACTAAAAGAATTGAATTATCAAAGGTTTACAAATTCAAGTTGTAAAGATCAGAAATAGGATTAAAAATTTTAGCTTGGTGTAAAAACACAATCAGATATAAAAACATACTTAAAAAATAATTTTGCAAGATTGCACGATACAGACTTTAACATTTTTTTTGAATTGGAAAAGTAATTTGAAATTTGATTTAGCCGGTTTTAAAAGATGCATTTATGACTAATTATTTATCAAATTGAACTAGATCAAATTGCAAGATAAGAATTTGATGCCAATTTTGCATTGAACATTTTTTTCGCAACAAATATTATTTTTTAATGTTAGAATAAAATTCATAACATGTGATTTCGAAGTGGTTTCCGCTCCCTTTCTTCTGATAATTTGAATTTTTTGAGTTTCAAGTGGAAAACTTAAAAAATATTTCTGCTAATTTCTTTGATTGTTTTGCTGAATTACATAGGACATTTCAATTAGAAGAACAAAACCATAATAGTTAATTTCAAATATTTATCTAGCAACCTTCTCTAAATAATGTAGGTTTTACTAATTATACAATGTTACTTTAACATCTTATATAATATTTATTTGGTGTGTCATGATACTAAATTGTTAGCCGTTAATATATAACTGATCTGTACCGGACCAGTACGTAAATGTTTTATAAAAAGATCCTATATTGTCTTCTAATTACTGTATTGAAAAGTGACTTGACATTTTTATATCTTCCGAAAGTTCACAGGGGCTCCGCAGCTTAATTTATCGGAACTATTTTTTCTTAAATTTTAATATTTTCAAAACTATTTTATTTTGCAAAATTTCGCAAAAATGTGGAGCCAGAATTTGTTTTACAAATTTTGCAATATATGTTTGGGCTCATATTTGATATAGTTAAGCAAAGTACAAATAATGCTTCTTAAATAGCTGTTTTTTAATGTTAAATTTTTTGACACCCCGCTATACATATATTATTGAAAGGGTAACACTATTGATTAGCTCAAGATTTTTCCAACGTATATAAATTAGATCTGCAGTTGCTTAAAAAATCCCCCC